>NC_079196.1:53484194-53750578 GCF_029499605.1 Hyla sarda
GTTGTATTCCAGGTAACTATTGACGTCTACCTTCTTAAAGTAGGTAGACGTAATATAGTTAGTACCTTTGTGTGTGTTACGCCGAGCGCTCCGGGTCCCCGCTCCTCCCCGGAGCGCTCGCAACATCCTCGCAATTGCAGCGCCCCGGTCAGACCTGCTGACCGGGTACGCTGCGATACCTCTCCCAGCCGGGATGCGATTCGCGATGCGGCAGACGCCCGCTCGCGATGCGCATTCCGGCTCCCGTACCTGACTCGCTCTCCGTCGGTCCTGTCCCGGCGCGCGCGGCCCCGCTCCCTAGGGCGCGCGCGCCGGGTCTCTGCAATTTAAAGGGCCACTGCGCCGCTGATTGGCGCAGTTAGTTTAATTAGTGTGTTCACCTGTGCACTCCCTATTTATACCTCACTTCCCCTGCACTCCCTCGCCGGATCTTGTTGCCATTGTGCCAGTGAAAGCGTTTCCTTGTGTGTTCCTAGCCTGTGTTCCAGACCTCCTGCCGTTGCCCCTGACTACGATCCTTGCTGCCTGCCCCGACCTTCTGCTACGTCCGACCTTGCTCTTGTCTACTCCCTTGTACCGCGCCTATCTTCAGCAGTCAGAGAGGTTGAGCCGTTGCTGGTGGATACGACCTGGTTGCTACCGCCGCTGCAAGACCATCCCGCTTTGCGGCGGGCTCTGGTGAATACCAGTAGCAACTTAGAACCGGTCCACCAGCACGGTCCACGCCAATCCCTCTCTGGCACAGAGGATCCACCACCTGCCAGCCGAATCGTGACAGTAGATCCGGCCTACGATTATCCTTGCCGGATAAATTTGAGGGGGACTCTAAGTTTTGCCGTGGCTTTCTTTCGCAATGTTCCCTGCACTTGGAGATGAAGTCGGACCAGTTTCCTACTGAAAGGTCTAAGGTGGCTTTCGTAGTCAGCCTTCTGTCTGGGAAAGCTCTGTCATGGGCCACACCGCTCTGGGACCGCAATGACCCCGTCACTGCCTCTGTACACTCCTTCTTCACGGAGATTCGAAGTGTCTTTGAGGAACCTGCCCGAGCCTCTTCTGCTGAGACTGCCCTGCTGAACCTGGCCCAGGGTAATTCTTCTGTTGGCGAGTACGCCATCCAATTCCATACTCTTGCCTCCGAATTATCCTGGAATAATGAGGCCCTCTGCGCGACCTTTAAAAAAGGCCTATCCAGCAACATTAAAGATGTTCTGGCCGCACGAGAAATTCCTGCTAACCTGCATGAACTTATTCATCTGGCCACCCGCATTGACATGCGTTTTTCCGAAAGGCGTCAGGAGCTCCGCCAGGATATGGACTTTGTTCGCTCAAGGCGTTTTTTCTCCCCGGCTCCTCTCTCCTCTGGTCCTCTGCAATCCGTTCCTGTGCCTCCCGCCGTGGAGGCTATGCAAGTTGACCGGTCTCGCTTGACACCTCAAGAGAGGACACAACGCCGCATGGAGAATCTGTGCCTGTACTGTGCCGGTACCGAACACTTCTTGAAGGATTGTCCTATCCGTCCTCCCTGCCTGGAAAGACGTACGCTGACTCCGCACAAAGGTGAGGCAGTTCTTGATGTCAACTCTGCTTCTCCACGCCTTACTGTGCCTGTGCGAATATCTTCCTCTACCTTCTCCTTCTCTGCTATGGCCTTCTTGGATTCCGGATCTGCAGGAAATTTTATTTTGGCCTCTCTCATCAACAGGTTCAACATCCCAGTGACCAGTCTCGCCAGACCCCTCTACATCAATTGTGTTAACAATGAAAGATTGGAATGTACCGTGCGTTACCGCACGGAACCTCTCCTAATGTGCATCGGACCTCATCACGAAAAAATTGAGTTTTTGGTCCTCTCCAACTGCACTTCCGAAATTCTTCTTGGATTACCGTGGCTTCAACGCCATTCCCCAACCCTTGCTTGGTCCACAGGAGAGATCAAGAGCTGGGGTACCTCTTGTTTCAAGGACTGTCTTAAACCGGTTCCCTGTACTCCCTGCCGTGACCCTGTGGTTCCCCCTGTAACCGGTCTTCCTAAGGCTTATATGGACTATGCTGACGTGTTTTGCAAAAAGCAAGCTGAGACTTTACCTCCTCACAGGCCTTATGACTGTCCTATTGACCTCCTCACGGGTACTACTCCACCCCGGGGCAGAATTTATCCTCTGTCTGCTCCAGAGACTCTTGCTATGTCTGAATACATCCAGGAAAATTTAAAAAAGGGGTTTATCCGCAAATCCTCCTCTCCTGCCGGAGCTGGATTTTTCTTTGTGTCCAAAAAAGATGGCTCCCTACGTCCTTGCATTGATTACCGCGGACTTAATAAAATCACGGTAAAGAACCGCTACCCCCTACCTCTTATCTCCGAACTCTTTGATCGCCTTCAAGGTGCCCACATCTTTACCAAACTGGACTTAAGAGGTGCTTATAATCTCATCCGCATCAGGGAGGGGGACGAATGGAAGACTGCATTTAACACCAGAGATGGACACTTTGAGTATCTGGTCATGCCCTTTGGCCTGTGCAACGCCCCTGCCGTCTTCCAAGACTTTGTTAATGAAATTTTTCGTGATCTCTTATATTCCTGTGTTGTGGTTTATCTGGACGATATTCTGATTTTTTCTGCCAACTTAGAAGAACACCGCCAACATGTCCGCATGGTTCTTCAGAGACTTCGAGACAATCAACTTTATGCCAAAATGGAGAAATGTCTGTTTGAATGCCAATCTCTTCCTTTCCTAGGATACTTGGTCTCTGGCCAGGGATTACAAATGGACCCAGACAAACTCTCTGCCGTCTTAGATTGGCCACGCCCCTCCGGACTCCGTGCTATCCAACGCTTTTTGGGGTTCGCCAATTATTACAGACAATTTATTCCACACTTTTCCACTATTGTGGCTCCTATCGTGGCTTTAACCAAGAAAAATGCCAATCCCAAGTCCTGGTCTCCCCAAGCGGAAGACGCATTTAAACGTCTCAAGTCTGCCTTTTCTTCTGCTCCCGTGCTCTCCAGACCTGACCCATCTAAACCCTTCCTATTGGAGGTAGATGCCTCCTCAGTGGGAGCTGGAGCTGTCCTTCTACAAAAAAATTCTTCCGGGCATGCTGTTACTTGTGGTTTTTTTTCTAGGACCTTCTCTCCGGCGGAGAGGAACTACTCCATCGGGGATCGAGAATTACTGGCCATTAAATTGGCGCTTGAGGAATGGAGGCATCTGCTGGAGGGATCAAAATTTCCTGTTATCATATACACCGATCACAAGAATCTCTCCTATCTCCAGTCTGCCCAACGGCTGAACCCTCGCCAGGCCAGGTGGTCTTTGTTCTTTGCCCGTTTTAACTTTGAAATTCACTTTCGCCCTGCCGACAAGAACATTAGGGCCGATGCCCTCTCTCGTTCCTCGGATGCCTCGGAAGTAGAGGTCTCTCCGCAACACATCATTCCTCCTGACTGTCTGATCTCCACTTCTCCAGCCTCCATCAGGCAAACTCCTCCAGGGAAGACCTTCGTTTCTCCACGCCAACGTCTCGGGATTCTCAAATGGGGACACTCCTCCCACCTCGCAGGCCATGCGGGCATCAAAAAATCCTTGAAACTCATCTCTCGTTTCTATTGGTGGCCGACTCTGGAGACGAATGTTGTTGATTTTGTGCGGGCCTGTACTGTCTGTGCCCGGGATAAGACTCCTCGCCAGAAACCTGCTGGTCTCCTTCATCCTCTGCCTGTCCCCGAACAGCCTTGGTCACTGATTGGTATGGACTTTATTACAGACTTACCCCCATCCCGTGGCAACACCGTTGTTTGGGTGGTCGTTGATCGATTTTCCAAGATGGCACATTTTATTCCTCTTCCTGGTCTTCCTTCAGCGCCTCAGTTGGCAAAACAATTTTTTGTACACATTTTTCGTCTTCACGGTTTGCCCACGCAGATCGTCTCGGATAGAGGCGTCCAATTCGTGTCTAAATTCTGGAGGGCCCTCTGTAAACAGCTCAAGATTAAATTAAACTTCTCTTCTTATCATCCCCAATCCAATGGGCAAGTAGAAAGAATTAACCAGGTCCTGGGTGACTATTTACGGCATTTTGTTTCCTCCCGCCAGGATGACTGGGCAGATCTTCTACCATGGGCCGAATTCTCATACAACTTCAGAGTCTCAGAATCTTCTGCTAAGTCCCCATTTTTCGTGGTGTACGGCCGTCACCCTCTTCCCCCCCTCCCTACTCCCTTGCCCTCTGGTTTGCCCGCTGTGGATGAAGTGACTCGTGATCTTTCCACCATATGGAAAGAGACCCAAAATTCTCTTTTACAGGCTTCATCCCGCATGAAAAGGTTTGCCGATAAGAAAAGAAGAACTCCCCCCATTTTTGCGCCCGGAGACAAGGTATGGCTCTCCGCTAAATATGTCCGCTGTTACGCCGAGCGCTCCGGGTCCCCGCTCCTCCCCGGAGCGCTCGCTACACCCTCGCTACTGGAGCGCCCCGGTCAGATCCACTGACCGGGTGCGCTGCGATACCGCCTCCAGCCGGGATGCGATTCGCGATGCGGGTGGCGCCCGCTCGCGATGCGCACCCCGGCTCCCGTACCTGACTCGCTCTCCCTCGGTCCTGTCCCGGCGCGCGCGGCCCCGCTCCCTAGGGCGCGCGCGCGCCGGGTCTCTGCGATTTAAAGGGCCACTGCGCCACTGATTGGCGCAGTGGTTCCAATTAGTGTCTTCACCTGTGCACTCCCTATGTATACCTCACTTCCCCTGCACTCCCTCGCCGGATCTTGTTGCCCTTGTGCCTAGTGAAAGCGTTCCCTTGTGTATTCCTAGCCTGTGTTCCAGACCTCCTGCCGTTGCCCCTGACTACGATCCTTGCTGCCTGCCCCGACCTTCTGCTACGTCCGACCTCGCTTTTGTCTACTCCCTTGTACCGCGCCTTTCTTCAGCAGCCAGAGAGGTTGAGCCGTTGCTAGTGGATACGACCTGGTTACTACCGCCGCAGCAAGACCATCCCGCTTTGCGGCGGGCTCTGGTGAATACCAGTAGTGACTTAGAACCGGTCCACTAGCACGGTCCACGCCAATCCCTCTCTGGCACAGAGGAGCCACCTCCTGCCAGCCGGCATCGTGACATCCGCTTTCGTGTCCCCAGTTACAAACTGGGACCACGCTATCTTGGTCCTTTCAAAGTCTTGTGCCAGATTAATCCTGTCTCTTACAAACTCCTTCTTCCTCCTTCTCTCCGTATTCCCAATGCCTTCCATGTCTCTCTCCTTAAACCACTCATCATTAACCGCTTCTCTCCCAAACTTGTTTCTCCCACTCCTGTTTCCGGCTCTTCTGACGTCTTCTCCGTGAAGGAGATTCTGGCCTCCAAGACGGTCAGAGGAAAAAAATTCTTCTTGGTGGATTGGGAAGGCTGTGGTCCAGAAGAGAGATCCTGGGAACCTGAGGACAACATCCTAGACAAAAGTCTTGTCCTCAGGTTCTCAGGCTCCAAGAAGAGGGGGAGACCCAAGGGGGGGGGTACTGTTACGCCGAGCGTTCCGGGTCCCCGCTCCTCCCCGGAGCGCTCGCAACATCCTCGCAATTGCAGCGCCCCGGTCAGACCTGCTGACCGGGTACGCTGCGATACCTCTCCCAGCCGGGATGCGATTCGCGATGCGGCAGGCGCCCGCTCGCGATGCGCATAACGGCTCCCGTACCTGACTCGCTCTCCGTCGGTCCTGTCCCGGCGCGCGCGGCCCCGCTCCCTAGGGCGCGCGCGCGCCGGGTCTCTGCAATTTAAAGGGCCACTGCGCCGCTGATTGGCGCAGTTAGTTTAATTAGTGTGTTCACCTGTGCACTCCCTATTTATACCTCACTTCCCCTGCACTCCCTCGCCGGATCTTGTTGCCATTGTGCCAGTGAAAGCGTTTCCTTGTGTGTTCCTAGCCTGTGTTCCAGACCTCCTGCCGTTGCCCCGGACTACGATCCTTGCTGCCTGCCCCGACCTTCTGCTACGTCCGACCTTGCTCTTGTCTACTCCCTTGTACCGCGCCTATCTTCAGCAGTCAGAGAGGTTGAGCCATTGCTGGTGGATACGACCTGGTTGCTATCGCCGCTGCAAGACCATCACGCTTTGCGGCGGGCTCTGGTGAATACCAGTAGCAACTTAGAACCGGTCCACCAGCACGGTCCACGCCAATCCCTCTCTGGCACAGAGGATCCACCACCTGCCAGCCGAATCGTGACAGTGTGCGATATTCAAATCCAAAAAATTGATGTTGTCCTCGCTGTACTCAATAGTAAATTTGATCCCCCAATCATTGGAATTTAGGTAGGCCAAAAATGCCTCTATAGATTCCTCCGGAACCCTTCCATAGGAAGAAGAGATCGTCGATATAGCGGCGAAAGAGTTGTATATGCGTAGAAAATTCCGGTGATCCCGTAATTAATTTTTTCTCGAATGCCCCCATGAAAAGGTT
Organism: Hyla sarda; assembly: GCF_029499605.1. Taxonomy (NCBI): domain Eukaryota; kingdom Metazoa; phylum Chordata; class Amphibia; order Anura; family Hylidae; genus Hyla; species Hyla sarda. The sequence continues at coordinate 53,490,639 of NC_079196.1, forward strand.
GGCATAGGCCGGGGCAACCTTTGACCCCATAGCCGTACCGTTACATTGATGATAAACCTGTTTGTTGTATATAAAGTAATTATTCTCCAATATGAACTTAAGGCTTTTAATGATGAAATTCCTATGATATTCAGTAATGTCAGGATCATTCTCCAAGAATTCTTCCACACATTGGACCCCAATCTCATGGCCAATGTTGGTGTATAACGACGTGACGTCACAGGTTATCAGGTAAACCCCTGGTTCCCATCTGATGGTAAGCAGCTGTTCTATGAGCTGGGTCGAGTCACGGAGATAACTAGGTAGTGATATAACATGTTCTTGTAGATATAAATCAATGTAATGTGACAAATTACTGGTCAAACAATTAGTGTTAGATATTATCGGACGACCCGGTGGTCTGGTGATGGACTTATGGATCTTTGGCAAGAAGTAGAAATAAGGTTTATTATCATTGTTGTACTGTAAGAATTTGTGTTCATGTTTATTTAAAATGCCATCTGAGAGGCCACTGTTTATAAGTTTATTGTATTCTTCTAAGATTCTTTTGTATGGATCTTTTCCAATCTGCTTGTAAAAGTTTTTATCCGACAATATATGGAGGGACTCCTCCTCATAATATTCCAGACTCATGATGACCACCCCACCCCCTTTGTCCGCCGGGCGGATCACCAGGTTATTGTTCTTCTTCAAGCTCACCAAGGCTTCTCTCTCCTTGAAGGACAAGTTATTTTTCTTTCTTGACTTAGTTTTCCCCATTAATTTCAATTCCTCAAAGACCAGATCTTGAAAGACCTGTATATGTGGCCCTTGTGCATATATCGGATAAAAATTGGAAGGGGCTTTCACATCTTGATGTTTCACTTCATCTATCGGAGGTCCCGGAGTATGGTGGGTATCCAAATGTTCATTTGTTTCTGTTTTTAAAGCGAAGAAACGTTGGAGGGTTAATTTCCTTATGAAACGATTAAAGTCCAGGAAAAGCTGGAAATCATCGCCTTTTGATGTTGGGCAGAAGGAGAGGCCTTTGTGGAGTAGGGACATCTCATGAGGATTTAGTGTGTGTTCAGAGATGTTAAAAATTTTAGTAGTGGTGGTTTTGCTATTTGTTAGTCCCTTATTAGATACTAGTTCTGTTGTAGATGCTGAAGAACTTGTTTGTCTTTTCCTTTTCTTTCCTCCTCCTCTCCTCCCTCTACTTCTTCTATTTTTCTTTTGTTTCTGTTGTTCGTAAATATGCCCGGTATTTTCGTAGTTCTCTGTGGGCATGCAACACAAAAATCCGGGGAGGGCATGGTGGAATTGAGAGGTGGGTTTTTGGAATTGGCCAGGCCATGTTGCTCCTCAATTTCTTGGAGGAGCAATGAAATGGGAGACTTGTGGGTGTCATCAAAGGGATCACCTGGGCACTCCTCATTGCAGATAAGTCCTATCGTGTCCTCTTCCTCGTGTAGTTTTCTGTTCTTCAGAAAAGGAACTAGACATCCCTTGTTGTTCGTATTGTCAATGATGATAATGTTCCCATCAGAGGAATCCTCTATGTCGGTAGTAATTTTCCCAGAGGGTGAGATTGCCTCATGTAAAGATAGTTCAAAATCTATTAGCTGTGCAACTGGATCCTGAGAGGGCAGGGTAGTTCTAAGTTGTGTACCCAAAGGGTAACTCCTCTGCTTGAGTTTGTCATTGAGATCACTATATTTTTTAGTAAGACTTCTACTGGCTTGTAGGAATAGAGAGTTTGGTTTGTTGGCATTAGCCCTTCCATACAGATCAGAGGATCTCACTGGGGTGCTGAATCCTGTTTGAGACCCAATACCGTCTCCAGGCACGCTCTCAGTACCTGTAGTAGTAGCCTCCTGTTTGGTCTTAGTGTTTCTATTCGCATCGGGAGGTTCCCCCAGGGGATTGTTGCAATTGCCCAGGGTTCCAGTCCCTGTACCTTTTTCGGTGGTTTCCTCTGTGGTTTTTATATTTGTTATTGTAATTTCTGTTTTGGTCTTTGTTTTAGTTTCTATATTTTCCCCAGGGGTTCCCTTCCCCTGCATTTTTGGTGTTACCAGGGTTTTTGGTGCGCCTGCTGGTCTGTTCTTTGGATGGTTCCTGTATTTGGTGTTGGTATAATATTTTGTGTTGTAACCCTGGACCCCATCATCACTGTTGGTTGCCACGGGTTTGGATTGACCCCGGGTGTCCTTCTTAGTTTTATTAGTGGCCTGGGCGTTAGTTTTATTCTCATGAGATATTGTATTTTTATTAAGCGTATTCCACGCCCATGGATTCCCTTGTACATAATCCAACCGATCCCTATAAAGCTTATTAGCCTTTTTCTGAATGATCTCTCTTTCCATCTTGATTAGACGGTTATTTATGTTGTTATTAACTTTTTGATATTCCTCCAAGTGATCAAACTTAATTAACTGTTGTAACATGTAACTTATACCCTTGTTTAAATCATTACACAATGCATTACGTTTCTTACATAAAAAAAACCAAAATCTTAAAAGTACATGAGTCAATTAAATCATACCAATCACTGGTGTAGACATTGTCATTCTTAAAAGTGGACATGGATGTGATTCTGAGCCCCCTAGGGGTGATTTTTTCTTTCAAATAGATGTTTAAGAAATTGATATCAACTTGATGTTGGAGTTCTTCCTTAAGTTCATTTTCTAAGGCATTAAATAACCCCATCATTTCTTTCATTTCTTGTTTGCTGGGGGGCGCTTTAGAATCAGTCTCATCATCGTCATCACATACATTATTAACAGTACCTGTGGTTAGTTTGAGGATTAAATCCTCTCTCTGTGATTTCCGGTTGGTATAGTATTCCATTTCTCGTATATGAAGCGCTTACTATGCGCTACATTGTATCCACCCCCACCACTCAGCCTCATTTTGATTTTCTTCATTCACAAAAGTTTTTGTCTACTATGCGCTACATTTTATCCACCCCCATCACTCGCTATGGCGAGCGTCACGCATCAGCCTCTTTCTGATGCCGTGATTAACCTCCGCTGATCGGGAGTCTCCAGCGCTGCCAAATGGGCAAACATATAAATTTTATACCAAACTCCATCTAATCTTAACTTTTATATATGTATATATTCTTATGCTTTTATCACCTTTTATGTTGCATGTTATATTTTGTAATTTAAGAGTAATGTCATTGTGACCTTTCACCCGGAACCATTTTGGGTCCCGGGTATTTTAAGTGTATGTGTTTGAACCCCTTGTCATATGCCTGAAGAAGAGTCTGGCACAAGACTCGAAACTATTGTTGCGAATAAACTCCCTTTTTATTCTATGGATCTGCCTGCCTAAGATTCAGTACTCTACTAGGAGGGGAAGCGCCCGGAACCCAGTCCTCCTTTTATGTGTCCCAGGCCTTTGGTTCACATTATTCCAGACTGTATCATTGCTTTTTATCTGTCTTGTAGATCTGTTGTGTTACCAAAGTTGTACTATGGAGTCTAATAGAGCTCTGAAACATAGGGTCCACACAAGAACTGTATGAACTGTATATACTATTGATGTTAACATCTTGATACACAAAATGCTTAAAAAAAATGCTGATAAAAAAAGGCCATGAAAACTCTGTGTGTGTGTAGCCAGTCTGGACTGCTCATGGTTTCTCACACTTTTTAAGCTTTCTGTAGCAGTACTTATTGAACACTATTAAGCCTCTGCCGTACAAGCTGTAAGTCTACCATAGTACTTAGCTATTAGGGTTAAGCACAAGCCATCAGAACAATTTTAAAGGATACAATTTTCCTACAATCTTGATCATTCCTAACCCTATCATCAAAAATATTGTCTAAATGCCAAAAAAAGGTACACAGAAAGTTTAAGTTGACATTTATCATTCTAACCATCAGGTGACACACTAATGCTAGACATACGGTAACTTGAAAGTACATAAAAACATGTGAAGTGCAGCTCATAAAAATCTCCTAGTTATTCCACTTTGCAGAGAAATTTTTGTGTTGAAAGTGCAATAGGAAATGTAGTAGGAAATACAGTAGCCTCTATAGTTTGTACTATTCAATTTATCTGATATTATGACCTGGCTCTCCCTGCTCCTTTCTCACGAGGGAGTACTGTAATAGAGTAAATGTGACTGGGCTAAAAAAAATGTGTTGCTGTTCTGACAGTGCCCAATCCCACTGATCACCGAGTGGCATCAAAGTAACCTCTGATGCCGCTCAATTAACACCCAAGATGATGTGTTAATGGTGACAGCAGGATCTAGATGGTTACATGACAGGTGCTGGACCTGTTATGTCTCTAATACACTTCTCCCAGGAGACCTCTATGGCTGCCATGTGAGATCTTCTATTACAGCCAGGCAGACTGTTCTAGGAGACAGCAGATCACATAATCGTTAAAAAAATAAATTAAAAAACATTTTTTGGTCACCTTGCATTCCATAAAACATGAATTAAAGTGAATCTGACAAGCTGTTTACCCACACTAAACCTAATATACTGGGTTATAATGCGGGTGAACAGCATTACAAAAAGTCCTCACTTACTTGAACAGTAGTGGAGGCACATATCTTGAGCAGTTCCAACAACAAAGTAGAGTAGAGTTAGCAAATGGCACTGAAGGTTAGCCCGTATGGAGTGTAGATGTTCTGTTGAGCAGTTCCTCAGGTGGTTGATCCCTTTATTGGCTCTGGAAAACACTGCAGGTTGGCTCCCAGCAGAGAGATGATCATCTGGCCCAACTTGAGGTCCACAAAGACAGACTGCCAAGGGGCCCTGGAAAATGATTATTACCTTAGTAATAGAAGTAAGTAAGTCAGGTCACAATTAAGCCCTTACACAAGAAATCTGTAGTCATCAGCATAGTAGCCTGTACCAGTACATGCAATCCTTGTTGCCAAAGCAACTATAAGTTCCCAATTAATGGCCAATTGGACAATTGGCCTTTTGGGGGCTTCCAATTCTACACAGTGCACTTTTCGGTAAAATTGAACCTTATCTTTATTCTGTAGGTCCATACGATTAAAATGATACCTTACTTATATAGGTTTTATTTTGTTTTACTTCTTTTAAAAAATTATAACTATTTGTACGAAAATTAGCATGTTTAATAATGTCCTCTTCTGGGCGTGGCTCGAACATGGCGCTGTGAGGACGTGCTGTGCGAGAGCTCCCGGCCAGCACTCCTCATTACCTAGGAAAAGGGCACTCATTTATGGGGAAATCCACTAAAAAATCCAAGAAGAGGACCTCCTCAGGTCCCCCGTCCCCCAAACGTGACTTGACCGGATATTTCACCAGATCCCAGCCAGCGAGAAGTGGATCGGTGCTGAACGCTCCCATGGCGGCTTCTCCTGCATCGCGGCCTGTGCCGCCACCCGCTCTGACCTCTCTTCCTCCCTCAGCTGCAACAGGATTACCCCCTCCAGCCAGCCTGTCTGCCGCAATCACCCTGCACCACCCTGACAGACCTCCTGTGAGCTCCGGAGGCACAGGCTCTCCTCCTCCACGCGCTTGGGACCCAGGTGCGAGCGCCCAAGATGGCGGACGGGCCTCCGGGTCCCCATGCACACAGGCGGCTGCTGCGCTGCCTGATGCCTGTGCTGTCTCACCTCCGGTGCATTCGCCTGCAGGCTCCCGTGAGGCTGACTCCGGGCAAGTTCCATCTCCGGGCGGGGGAGCCGCCACTACGGTGCCGCTTCATCAGATGAGTGCGGCGCAGCTGCCGGCCCGTCCACCCCATGCTCTCCTCTCCTTCCCAGCACCAGAATGCCCACAACTTAAGCACCTTGCAGGGGGCAAGGGGGGTTAAGGACCACACATTTGCAAGGCCCCATGATGGCTCTACTGTTGGAGGGGGTACCTGGTCGGGACGTGAAACCCACCCCTCCTGCGACTGTTCTCACAGGCCTCTGCTGCTACTGGGGTACACGGCTCTCCCTCCCTTGTCTGGCACCTGCCCCTACCTCAGGGGTGCCTCACAGCGGCAGCCCAGCTCCATTATCCCTCTGCAGCTCTTCCTGGAATCCCCCTGGGCCTGCGGCCCTCCTCCTTCCAAGAGACGCACTTCAAGGTAGGACATATTCCCTCCTTTACCAACAGATTTTACCCCACCTGGTTTCAAGCTGATAACACTGACTCTGGCTCGAAAGGAGTGGCCGTAGCCATACATAAATCCCTAGCCCACCAAGTTCTCTCATTCACCACTGAACCCTTGGCCCGATACTTAATCCTGTCACTCACCCTGGGAGGTCGTGAATTCACTATCATCAATGCTTATGTCCCTAACCAGGGCCAAGTTGAGTTCCTGCTCTCGCTGGTCGACATCGCCCTCCCCCTGATTCGAGGTACTGTTTTACTCTGCGGGGATCTCAACTTGACCCTAAATCCCACTATACACAATTCCTCGGGCCGTTCGGGCCTCTCCTACGCCTCCATCAAAAAAGTCAAACGCTCCTTAGCCCTGCTGCAGCTGTGCGCTTCTTACATCCTTCTGACCGTGACTATAGTTTCTACTCCCCCCCCCCCCAATAATTCTTATAGCTGTATAGATCATATCTTAGTACAACACAGCTCCCTTCCTTGGCTGACTTCAGCATCAATTGGCCACATTCTGTGGTCTGATCACGCACCTGTATATTGCTTGCTCTCGGTGCCCTCCCTGACTCGTTCTGCGTGGTCTTGGGGGCTGAATGAATCCCTGCTCCTGGACACGGTGTGCGCTACTGATCTCACACAGACTGTGGCTGACTTTGTCGTGGATCATGCCAATGACCCTACACCACCCCGTCCCGTTGGGAGGCCCTAAAATGTGTCCTTAGGGGGGTGCTAATACGCCATGGGGCCCGCCATGGGGCCCGCCTATAACGCCAGAAAGCTCACGACTTGCGCTCTGCCCTTTCTAAAGTTTCCTCCCTCGAACTGGCCCATAAGCGGTCTCTCTCCACTCCGGTCCTTCGGGACCTCGAGCTTGCCATATTAGAGGTGAGGCGTCTTCTGGAGGCCTCTTGGGGCCGCCTAGTACAAGCCGGCCGTAGCAAATTTTATGAATACGGCAACAAGAGTGGCTGCATGTTGGCCAGGGCGCTGCGCACCCGGCTTGCCCAGTCCCACATCCCCTGTATCAAATCCCCTTCTGGATCACTAGTCCGCACCACTGCAGACATTCTTTCTGTGTTTCACACCTTTTTCTCTGAGCTCTACAACCTTCCTCCATCTTCGACCACCCCGTCCTCTCCCTCCCCTCCTACACCGCCCGCTTTCCGCTCCCTCTCCCCGGAACAGTTAGACAGCTTGGAGGCTCCTTTCTTGGCCGAGGAGTTATCCCGGGTGATCAAGGACCTTCCAGGGGGCAAGAGCCCGGGCCCCGATGGATATACAGCCCGTTTCTACAAGTCGCTAGAATCCTCTCTCTTGCCCCTCTTGCTATCTGCTTTTATCTCTATTTCCTCTACCTCCCCTTTCCCGCCTGATTCTACTCTGGCACACTTGGTAGTTACCCCAAACCAGGGAAAGATCCACCAACCTGTAGTAGCTACTGCCCCATATCCTTACTGAACGTGCACCTGAAGATTTATTCCAAACTCTTGGCCAATCGCTTGAACACCGCCCTGCCCTCCTTAATTCATTTGGACCAGGTGGGTTTTGTGCCAGGGAGGGAAGCCAGGGACAACACACTTAAAACCTTAGATCTCATTCATTATGCTCGGTCACAAGGGGTCCCTTTGATGGTCTTGTCCCTAGACGCCGAAAAGGCCTTTGATCGCGTGTCCTGGCCCTCCCTGGCACAAACTCTATATCGCATTGGACTGGGTCCTGTTTTCACTGCCAAAATAGTTGCACTTTACAGGTCGCCTTCGGCCCGTTTAAAAATCAATGGGTCCCTGTCCTCCCCCTTCCACATCCGTAATGGAACCAGACAGGGCTGCCCCCTTTCGCCCTTGTTATACGTTCTGGTAATGGAACACCGCCTCTCCTCCATTCGGGCCGACCCCGATATCCAGGGTCTTGAGATTGGCGGGCATGTTTACAAATGTTCGTCTTTTGCCGACGATCTCCTAGTATATCTCACTAACCCACTAATTTCTCTCCCGAACCTGAGTTTGGCCGCTGGTCCAATTTTAAAATCAATTATTCTAAATCTGAGGCGCTGGGTGTTTCATTGACAAACCATGATCTACATACCCTTCACTCATCCTTTCCTTTCACGTGGCCTTCTCGGGGCATAACCTACCTGGACATTATCATCCCTGCTGACTTTTCCACTCTATTCTCCCTTAACTTCTCCACTTTGCTTACCCGAATCCGCTCTGACCTGTCAGCCTGGAATCGTGGGGAGTTCTGCTGGTTTGGACGGATAACCATACTGAAGATGACCATTATGCCTCATTTGTTATACTTGCTTCAAACCCTCCCAATACATATACCCGCTGTATTCTGGGTGCATCTTCATAGGTGCTTTGGCTCTTTTGTGTAGATGTCCTCCCGTCCCAGGATTAGCAGGCTTTCCCTTTCTCAAAAAAAGTTGTCAGGTGGTGTGGGTCTCCCGGAAAGCAAACTGTATTACTTGGCCTGCGCTCATGCTCGGGTTCTGGACTGGTTCCACAACCAAGATCGCAAGTTGTGGGTGAAGCTTGCCCAAGCCCTTTGCCCCCGCACCCTCTCTACGCTTCCCTGGATTTGGTCTCCCACACTCCCAGACACCGTACCTCTTTCTTTCTCTACCAAACATACCTTAGCCTCTCTTCACACTGCCAGACGAGTATGCTCCCTTGACTGTACGTGTCCTTTGCTCCCAGTCTCAGGCCATCCGGATTTCCCCCCTGGCTGGTCCTCGGAGGGTAGCTTTCTGGATGCCTCTCTGGGGCGCCCAATGCGCCTCTGCCATGTCTTAGCAGATGGGACCCTTAAACCCTTGGGGGAGCTTAGTGAATCTTGGCCGGTTTCCCGACGGGCCTTATTCGAATATCTTCAGCTCAAACACTTTCACTCCTCAATACGGGATACCCTCTCAGCACCGCGCTCCTTGACCCCATTTGAACAGACTTGCATGGCCTCCTCCTGCCCCTGGCACGCAATCTCCCTCTTGTATGCCCTCCTTCTCTCACCTAGGTCGCAAGCCCTCCCATCCTATTGTGCGGCATGGGAGGCCGAGCTGGGCCGCCAGTTCTCGCTGGAAGAGTGGTCTCGATGTTTTTACCTGACCCACAAGGCGGTTGTGGCCACCAAAGCCCAAGAGACCAGTTTAAAAATGTTATCACGCTGGTATCATGTGCCATCAATTCTTCACCGCTGGTACCCCTCGATCCCTGATACTTGCTGGAGATGTGGTGCTGCCGGGGGCACGATGACACATATCTGGTGGAGCTGCCCAGCCTTGGCCCCCTTCTGGCAATTAACCCCTTAAGGACGCAGGATGTAAATGTACGTCCTGGTGAGGTGGTACTTAACGCACCAGGACGTACATTTCCGTCCTAAGCATAACCGCGGGCATCGGAGCGATGCCCGTGTCATGCGCTGCTGATCGCAGCCAGGGACCCGCCGGCAATGGCCGACGCCCGCGATCTCGCGGGCGTCCGCCATTAACCCCTTAGGTGCCGGGATCAATACAGATCCCGGCATCTGCGGCAGTTCGCGATTTAAATGAACGATCGGATCGCCCGCAGCGCTGCTGCGGGGATCCGATCGTTCATAACGCCGCACGGAGGTCCCCTCTCCTTCCTTCGTGCGGCTCCCGGCGTCTCCTGCTCTGGTCTGTGATCGAGCAGACCAGAGCAGGAGATGACCGATAATACTGATCTGTTCTATGTCCTATACATAGAACAGATCAGTATTAGCAATCATGGTATTGCTATGAATAGTCCCCTATGGGGACTATTCAAGTGTAAAAAAAAAATGTAACAAAATGTAAAAGTAAAAGTAAAAAAAAAGTGAAAAATCCCCTCCCCCAATAAAAAGTAAAACGTCCGTTTTTTCCTATTTTACCGCCAAAAAGCGTAAAAAACATTTTTTATAGACATATTTGGTATCGCCGCGTGCGTAAATGTCCGAACTATTAAAATAAAATGTTAATGATCCCGTACGGTGAATGGCGTGAACGAAAAAAAATAAAAAAAGTCCAAAATTTCTCCTTTTTTATACATTTTATTAAAAAAAAAATTATAAAAAATATATTAAAAGTTTTTTATATGCAAATGTGGTATCAAAAAAAAGTACAGATCATGGCGCAAAAAATGAGCCCCCATACTGCCACTTATACGGAAAAATAAAAAAGTTAGAGGTCATCAAAATAAAGGGATTATAAACGTACTAATTTGGTTAAAAAGTTTGTGATTTTTTTTAAGCGCAACAAGAATATAAAAGTATGTAATAATGGGTATCATTTTAATCGTATTGACCCTCAGAATAAAGAACACATGTCATTTTTACCATAAATTGTACGGCGTGAAAACAAAACCTTCCAAAATTAGCAAAATTGCGTTTTTCGTTTTAATTTCCCCACAAAAATAGTGTTTTTTGGTTGCGCCATACATTTTATGATATAATGAGTGATGTCATTACAAAGGACAACTGGTCGCGCAAAAAACAAGCCCTCATACTAGTCTGTGGATGAAAATATAAAAGAGTTATGATTTTTAGAAGGCGAGGAGGAAAAAATGAAAACGTAAAAATTAAATTGTCTGAGTCCTTAAAGGGGTGGTCCAGTGGTGAAAAACTTATCCCCTATCCTAAGGATAGGGGATAAGTTTGAGATCGCGGGGGGTCCGACCGCTGGGGCCCCCTGCGATCTCTCTGTACGGGGCCCCGGCTCTCCGCCGAGATAGCGGGTGTCGACCCCCGCACGAGGCGGCGGCCGACACGCCCCCTCAATACATCTCTATGGCAGAGCCGGAGATTGCCGAAGGCAGCGCTTCGGCTCTGCCATAGAGTTGTATTGAGGGGGCGTGTCGGCCGCCGCCTCGTGCGGAGGTCGACACGCCCCCTTCCAGCGGGCTGTCGGGGCTCCGTACAGGAGATCGCGGGGGGCCCCAGGGGTCGGACCCCCCGCGATCTGCAACTTATCCCCTATCCTTAGGATAGGGGATAAGTTGCTCACCACTGAATCACCACTGGACTACTCCTTTAAGGCCAAAATGGGCTGAGTCCTTAAGGGGTTAATTCTCTCCATTACCCACAGGCATTGCTGTTCCCCCCGACCCTAGTGCAGTGCTGCTATTTATGCTCCCCATGACTGCCCCTAAATATAAACGATCGCTTTTGAGGCATCTTCTTCAGGCGGCCAAGACAGTCATCCCTCGCCATTGGCGCTCTGCAGATGCCCCGACTGTGGGAGAGTGGGTGGCCGAAGTGGCCTCCATTCAACATATGGAGGAGCTTCTGGCTGTCTCCCCCTCTGACTCCACCCGCTATTTCTCTACATGGAATCCCTGGACCACCTATTGCTCCTCAGATGCCTACCGATTGGGGTCCTTCGCTACTGCTTAGGTCCCTCTGCCCCCTCCTTCTCTCTCCTTGACCTCTGTTCTCTAATCTCTTGGCTTTTACTTTCTTTACCCTTATTATTTGCTTCCCTTCCTCCTATTTGTATATGCTTATTGCTACCGTTTCTGTTGTCTGTAGCTCTTGTATCCTTCTTCTGGTTTCCCTTTAGTCCCATCATCATTGTTGTCCTTCCTTTTTTATGATTTCTTCTGCTCTTCTGAGCTACTCCTCTAATCCACTACATCTCCCCTTTCCTTTAGCTCACTTGTTATTGTTATTTTATTCCCCTCATCCAATTGCGATCCGTATTACCATGCTCTTTGTCCTTTTTGTCTGTTAAAATTTCAATAAAGCTTTGTTGAATTATTTTTTGCACCATGATTTGAAGTTTTTATCGGTACCATTTTTGTTTTTATGGGACTTTTTGATCACTTCTCATACATTTTTTTAGGGTACACAACGTGACCAAAAATACGCAATTCTGGACTTTGGACCGTGTGGTTTAATAAACGTTATATTTTTATAGTTTGGATATTTACGCACATGGCGATACCACGTTTTTTTTTACGTATACGGGTCCACGGGACCACCCGCTATGACCACCCGCTATGACCCGTATAAGGGATAATTTTTTGGGTTGTGATTTGAAGTTTTTATCGGTACCATTTTTGATGGGACTTTTTGATCACTTTTCATACATTTTTTTAGGGTATACAACGTGACAAAAATTACATAATTCTGGACTTCGGTATTTAATTAACGTTATACTTTTTTAGTTTGGACATTTTACGCATATGTTTATGTCTTATGTATACAGGTCCGCGGGACCACCCGCTATGACCTGCTCTCATCTCCTGAGTGCAGGTCATATAAGGGGGGCCTGCAAGTACACCCTTTGTCCTTGAAGTTAAAGGGGAACTCCACCCCTAGACATCTTATCCCCTATTCAAAGGATAGGGGATAAGATGTCTGATCGCTAGAGTCCTGTCGCAATCTCGACTGCGGCACCCCGCTGTCATCACTGCACGCAAACTCGCTCTGTGCGTAATAACGGGCGATACAGGGGCCGGAGCATTGTGACGTCACGGCTTCACCCCCTCGTGACGTCACAGCCCGCCCCCTCCCATAGACTTGCATTGAGGGGGCGAGCCATGACGTCACAAGGGGGTGAAGCTGTGATGTCACGATGCTCCGGCCCCTGTATCACCAGTCATTACGCACAGAGCAAGTTTGCTCTGTACAATGATGACAGCAGGGTGCCGCAGCCGAGATAGTGGGGGTCCCCAGCGGCAGGACCCCAGCGATCAGACATCTTATCCCCTATCCAAAGGAAAGGGGATAAGATGTCTAGGAGCAGAGTACCCCTTTAATATAATTTGTGCAACTCCAACTAACTGCGTATATTCAGAAATTATGCAAACATTGTAAATAATGCTGCTGTGCTGCTTAATTTGGATAATCCCCTAAATGCAGATAAGACCTTAAAAATTAGACATCAGACCTGACTTTATAGCATAGCATAGACCCTCCTCAAAATTCACACTACAGATTTAATCCCTCAATTTACATATCAATTCCTCTTCATCTTTGGGCATTGCTGCACAGTCCTGATGGTGGCCAAGGAGGAGCCAGACCTGATGAAGAAGAGTTATACATAATATTGGCCATTATCTACACCCCAATGACTCGCACCTTTCCATGTTTGAGTTGTGCTGACCTGAAAAAACACGCCGCACTCAACTGCCCTACTATTTTGCACAAAAAAAAATGCCAAGTGGGTTTGGTGTTTTTTAAATCCCTAGTGCTGAGACACCGACAGATCAAAACTTTTAACATGTCTTTGTTACTTGTCTACAGTTTTTTTGATTGATGGTCTATCCTTAGGATAGGTCAACAATATCTGATTGGTGGAGATCTGACACCACATACACAGTGAAAGGAACTGGACACAGACAACTCCCCCTGAGGAAGCTCGGCATTGAGCGAAACGTTTGTTGGGGTTTATGCAGAAGGTGGTAAGGCATGCTTGTATGGTATTTTGCTGGGAATTTTCTGTATTATGCTCTGTCTCCTTTCTAAGTTTGCCTTTCTTTGACTGCACTATGCACTTTATGGATGTACTTGCACATATATATGAATTGAGAATAAGCTATTGATTATTTACTATTATGTAATTTACTCTGCCTTCCTCCATTCTGATTTCTTGTATGTACTGATTTTGGTGCCTATTAATGTCAATTCAATTTTTTAATATATGGATATTTTCAATAAAGACTTGTGTGATTCATTTATGTCTGGTGGTAGTGTTATAATTTGGGGTGGTTTTGTTACTTTACACTACACAGATATGTGTTGGTTATTCTAGGACAATTGTTTCTTTTGTTGGAGGCACATTATGTAGAGAGTTAACCCCTTAAGGACCAGGCCAATTTTTTTTTTTTGCACGTTCGTTTTTCCCTCTTCCCCTTCTAAAAACCATAACACTTTCAATTTTTTACCTACAGACCCATATAAGGGCTTGTTTTTTCTGTCACCAATGTACTTTGTAATGACATCATTTATCATATCATGATTACAAGGATACCCAATTCATATAAGTTTTATTTTACTACTTAAAAACTACATGCACCAAAATTAGTATGCTTATAATTGTCCTCTTCTGACTTTTTCCGCATACAGTGATGTATGAAGGTAAATTTTTTTGCACTGTGGTCTGTTTTCATCTGTACCATTTTTGTTTTTGAGGTATGGGGTGTGATGCAGGGCAGATAGAATCACCCTAGGGACAGATGGCATTAACCCCTTGTATTCATGATACCAGGGTGGGGTTTATCTTCAATACCACCCGAAGGTATACCGCTGGATCCTGGGCTAGGCACGGGGGCAATAATGACTCCAATGCCAAGTTAGGAATAATGGTAGCTTTACTGAGGTTAGACAGGTGGAAAAGTCTATACAGTTCAGCCGGGCCCACTGAGGTGACCAGTGACTCAGAGACCTTAAGGGCTTGCTGGGACTTGTAATAGATGGGGTCAATTTAATGCAGGCAACATTGACTTGACAAATGATGACTGTGACTGACTTGACTTGTGACTGATGACTGACAAGACTGTGACTGGTGCTTACTTGCAAGTTTATAGCTTGTGGTTGCAGACTGGACTTGAGGCCTCCTATAACTATGGACACACACTTAGGCTCGACTTGACTGGTCCTCAGCAGGAAGCAAGAGCTCTAAGCTCCAAGAGCGAGAAGCTAGCTCCACCCAGGGCTTATATGGGGGAGACTAGCAGGGAGCCCATAGGTCACTCTTGAGATCACCTGGTCACTGGTATCTCCTGGGTAACAACCACATGACATAACTCTTCAAGATACAACACATATAACACAACAACTCTTAAAGATACGGTAACGCCGAGCGTTACGGGTCCAGCGGCTTCCCCGGAGCGCTCGCAGCGTTCTGCTAACAGCAGCGCTCCGGTCTCTGTCTCTGACCGCGAGCGCTGCTGTGTTCGTGCTGGCGGGGACGCGATCCGCGTGGCGGGTCAGGCCCGCTCGCGGATCGTGCCCCGTTCTACTCACCCTCCTCCTCCGGTGTCTGTCTCTTCCCGGCGCGCGCGGCCCCGCTCCCTAGGGCACGCACGACGGCTTTCTAAGATTTAAAGGGCCAGCGCACCGCTAATTGGTGCCTGGTCCAATTAGTTCATTCACCTCCCTACACCATATAAACCCACTTCCTCTTCCTGTCCCTGCCAGATCTTGTTGCCTTGTGCCCTGTGAAAGCATTATAGTGTGTTCCATAGCCTGTGTACCCAGACCTTCTGCTGTTGCCCCTGACTACGAACCTCGCTTCCTGCCCTGACCTTCTGCAACGTCTGACCTCGCCTCTGTCTAGTCCTTGTGTACCGCGCCAGTCTCAGCTGCCAGAGAGGTCGAGTCGCTACTGGGGAACACGACCTGGTAGTTACCGCCGCAGCAAGTCCATCCCGCTTTGCGGCGGGCTCTGGTGAACACCAGTAACTGCTTAGAACCGATTCCCCAGTACGACCCGCGTCATCGCCTCTCTGGCACAGAGGATCCATCTCCAGTGTCCTCACCAGCCGCTAGTCCGGACCCTGACAGATACAATACATGTACATGTACGCCATCAACCGTGCAATTTAACATTATATTTTACATCCACAGCATTGCCACATTTACACATGCGGCGGTACCACATATGTTTATGTCTATTTTTGATTACATTATTTTATTTAAAAAATGGGAAAAGAGGGTGATTAAAATTTTTATTAGGGGAGGGGCTTATTCACATTCACTAACTTTTTTTTTTTGCACTTTTTACTTATTTTTTAGTCCCCTATATTTGGCCATTGTTCAATGCATACACAGTTTAATGCTGAGCTTTGGCTCAGCATTGATCAGTGTTATCAGTGCTCTGCTGCTGTAGCCTGCCATGGCTGGCTGGGGACATTAGAGCATCGATCAGATGGCGAGGAGGCAGGTTTTGATTGGGACCCGCGATTGCACCACAGATGTCCCGTCAGCTCCCTGAGCTAACCAGCAATGTTAAATCCTGCATTTAGACACCGCAATCAACCTTGATCCTGGCGTCTAATAGGTTAATTCCGGGCATTTGCCCAATCAGTGATGTCCATCATTTACCGTGGGTCCTGGCTGCTGATAGCAACCTGGACCCACGGGGTATGAAGAGCTGAGCATGCTTCAAATTGCGGTAATGGGGCTAAGTTGTTTAGGCTATATTCACATTGCCCTCGTGCTCCATCCCGTTCAGGGTTTTTTTTTTTTTTTTGCGCCAAACAGCCCCAAAATGGGTCGACGCACAACTGACCCCACCAGGTCATCACTGGTCCCAATGGATACCATTGGCTAGAATAGGGTCCGACAAAATTTCTGATGGAGCTCTGTATATTGGAGAACATTGGCAATGTGAAAGAGGCCTTTCATCAGTGGTCTCCAAAGTGTGGACCTTAAAATGTTGCAAAACTACAACTCTCAGCATGCCAGGAAAGCGGCATGTTGGGAGTTATAGTTTTACAAAATCTGGTGGCTCACAGGTAGGGTTGCCACCTGGACGGTATTTTGGCAACTTTGTGGTTATTCTTATATTACAAATACTGGCAATGCAATGGCCGGTATTTATCCAACCAATCCTCCAACTCCCGGAATGTTGTACCATATACTATACCAGTGTTTCCCAACCAGAGCACCTCCAGCTGTTGCAAAACTACAACACCAAGCATCCAGGGGTGCCTCCAGCTATTGCAAAACTACAACTCCCAGCATGCCCGGACAGCCAACGGCTGTCCGGGCATGCTGGGAATTGTAGTTTTGCAACAGCTGGATGCACCCCTGGATGCTTGGTGTTGTATGTTTGCAACAGCTGGAGGCACCCCTGGTTGGGAAACACTGACATATACTATATACCACTAAATAGTCCAAACTGCTGGGAGTTGTAGTTTTGCAACAGCTTGAGGCACCCCTGGATGCTTGGTGTTGTAGTTTTGACACAGCTGGAGGCACCCCTGGTTGGGAAACACTGACATATACTATATACCACTATATAGTCCAAACTGCTGGGAGTTGTAGTTTTCATTTGGGGCAGCTGCTGGGCCACAGGCTGTATCAGGGCATGCTGGGAGTTGTACTTAGTAACTAACTGTAACTCCCATATTTAATTTAAAGAAAAAGCATACAAAAAGTCACATCAAAACCAAAATGGTAGCGTTAAAAACTACAGATCGGGGCGCAAAAAATTTGCCTCACACATCCCCGTATAAGGAGAAATAAAAAAAAGTTATATGGGTCAAAATAGGACAAAATTTTCCCTGCATATGTATATTCTGTGATGTCATGCATTTATAATTAATTATGCAAATTAGCATGGCCAGCATTTTTTTTTTTTTGCAAGAAAGGTGGAAACCCTTTTCACAGGCAAGGGCTGTTGGGGCATGCTGGGAGTTGCAGTTTTGTGACATATGGAGGTCCGCACAAAGTGCATGTAAAAATCACTTCTTCCTATGTATGGAGGTCAGCTGGTGCAGGTCTTATGAAGTACACCTCCATCAACTCACATTAGGATATATCTGCAGTGTCTTCCAACATCAATGGCATTACAGAGCACTGGCATTGTTTATGTATACGCGTGACGTGCAAGATGGTAGGAGTAAAAGTCATCTACACAATGTATGTAAGCAACATGCCTCCTACCCAAATAATACATCGACAACTTTCCCGGAGACCAACGCTCTTTATATCTAACGGCCGTGTCCACAGTAAAATGGCGCCCGCACTGGAGACATACAGGAAGCATTCCCTTTCGCCCTCTACATTTTTGAATCCCGTTTCCCTGTCATCTCATTGATGGGATGACGTCATTGCAGCTGCGCGGTTGGTGTTTTGGCCCGCGTCGGTTTCCGTAGAGCATCAGTCATTCGCAGTGTATGTGGCCGGCGTCGGGCGGGGTGCACGGGGAGACAGGGCGGTGACACCATTGGACCCAGTGGGCGAGAAGTGTGGTTGGCAATTCGGTGGGTATAGGTTGGGGTGTGGGTGAGAAGCGGGCATGAGGCCGAGGCCTAGTGGTTGTCATTGTTACGGGTATTGCCCAGCCAATGGACGGGCTGGGGGTATGGGCAATGCTGTGGATGGGGCATTTCTGCTGTGTTGTGGGGTCTTCTTTTTATATGTGTATCCCTTGTGTAGACTGTATTGTGGAATTGAAACTACAAGTACCAGCATGGCCTGACCGCTATTGTCCATGCACCTGTGTCACATATTGTCTAACCAGTGTGCCTCCAGCTGTTGTGAAACAGTTATGAGATCATATGACCTTTGTCCCCTCAACTCCCCCTGTGTGTCAGTCATTACTACCCTGTCGTTTCTCCGTGTGTCACAGTCATTATTTCCCCCTTGTTTCTCCGTGTGTGTCAGTCATTACTGTCTCCCTTTCTCCGTCATGTGTCCGTCATTACTGTCCCCAAATCTCTACCCATGTGTCAGTCATTACTGTCCCCAAATCTCTTCCCATGTGTCAGTCATTACTGTCTCCCTATCTTCGCCATGTGTCACAGTCATTACTGTCTCCCTTTCTCCGTCATGTGTCAGTCATTACTGTCTCCCTTTCTCCGTCATGTGTCAGTCATTACTGTCCCCAAATCTCTACCCATGTGTCAGTCATTACTGTCCCCAAATCTCTACCCATGTGTCAGTCATTACTGTCCCCAAATCTCTACCCATGTGTCAGTCATTACTGTCCCCAAATCTCTACCCATGTGTCAGTCATTACTGTCCCCAAATCTCTTCCCATGTGTCAGTCATTACTGTCCCTGTGTGTCAGTCATTAGTGTCCCCCTCATCTCGCCCCTGTGTTTCAGTTATTAAAGTCCTCTCATCTCCCCCATGTGTCAGTCATTACTGTCCCCAAATCTCTTCCCATGTGTCAGTCATTACTGTCTCCCTATCTCCCCCATGTGTCACAGTCATTACTGTCCCTGTGTGTCAGTCATTAGTGTCCCCTTCATCTCGCCCCTGTGTTTCAGTTATTAAAGTCCTCTCATCTCCCCCATGTGTCACAGTCATAAGTGTCCTCTCATCATCAAAATACAAAACCAAATGGTTTTATTTACCTCCATATTTGTTCCTACACTGATTCCCTGTTCTGACTCCAGTGTGCCGCATTGGATGTCTTTAGTGGATGCTCTGGTGTCACGTGACTGCCACAGCCAATCAGCAGCCTAGGCATGATGCTCCGTACTCCTGAGTGTCGCCACTCTGGAGCGTCAACACGAAGGCTGCTGTTTGGCTGGGATGGTCACCTGGCGCTCGCTGCTCCTGTAACACTGAAACACTGACTGCAGGCAGAATGGGGGATTAGCGCGGGTATATAGGTGGAGGTAAGAAAAACCTGTCAAAGAGGAACTGCAGAGCTGGCTTCCGGCTGCGGCCAAGAAGCTCTGTGTGTCTGCTCATGGCGGAGGTTTTCTACAGCAGGAAATCCACCACTATGAGCAGACACACAGAGCTACCTGATCACAGAGTACCTCTGTGACTGCTGTCAGTGCAGCTGCAGCATAAAATACACTGGGGATGCGCTCTGTCCTAATACACAATATTTTTGTAGGAAAAATAAGCCACAAAAACTGTCAGTAGCCTCAAGCTGATGCCACACCTAGTGGCCGATGTGTTGTCACACGTTGGATTACCATCCCCAAAAAATGCTACATGTTTTTTAGGTTATGGGTGTTTTTCTGTTAAAAATTTGATTAAAAAAAAAACTCCAGTAAAATCTTTGTAGCCAAAACAAATTGTGGCCACATCATTAGATCGGTTTTGGATGGGCTTAAGGGTCTATTCACATGGCAGAATTTCTGCACATCTGCACCAATTCCACTTTTGCATTCATTTGGGTGGTTTCTGGCTTGTGCAGATTTTGTATGTAATCCCATTGAAGTGTGTTGGGCTTTAATTTAAGGCGAAATCCACATGCGGAAATTCTGCCATGTGAATAGACCCTTAGGGCACATTCCCAGGAGCGGACCCCCAGCATGTATTACTCTGCAGATCCGCTGCTGAAGGACCGCTGTATGCTGCCTTTACAGGTACCTGCTACAAGCAGACACACTGAAGCGATGTGCGAGTCGCTGCGCATGCGCGGTGTACTCACACACATCGCGGTCACTCCCCTTGCTCTATGAGCTGAGAGCTGTCGCGATGTGCGAGTATGCTGCGCACGGCAACTCACACATCGCAGTGTGTCTGTTGGTAGCGGAGGATTACCACTCCGAGCTGGCACCTAATAAAGGCAGCATACAGCGGTCCTTCAGCGGTGGATCCGCAGCATAATACACGCTGGAGATCCGCTCGTGTGACTGTACCCTTAGGCTCGGGCTACAAAAAAAACTTTGGTCATGTGATTATAAATATTGTTGTGTTGTGACATTTAATCTAAAGCTATGTTCACATCAGCTTTGTGCTGCTCCGTTAGGAAGCTCTGTTACAACAGCTGATAGCGGGGCTGGGACGGAGGTAGTGACAGCAACGAAACCCCACCGGCCCCATTCACTTTTTATTTTGCATACACCACTCTTCTTCTGCACAGGTTTTGATAAATCTCCCCTAAAAGTCTAAGCATTTTCTGGACTGATACTTCTTGTGAGATAACTTCACGTGTAGGTGGGAGGGGGCGTGGTGGAAATCGCTTCCCCTCCCATTGACTTGCATGGAGGGGGCGTGGCCATGACATCACGATGGGTGTGGCCGACCACCACAGCGCGAAAACAGCATTCGGAACATTAGGTTCCGAACGCTGGCTAGTGGAGTACCCCTTTAATAAGTGACAGAAAAACATTAAAAATTTACCATTGAAGTGACACTTAAAGGGGTACTCTGCTGGAAAACATTATTATTATTATTATTATTTTATTTTTATTTTTTAATCAACTGGTGCCAGAAAGATAAACTGATTTTTTTTTTTTTTTTTTTTTTTTTTTTTGTGAATTTCCTCTCTCTGCTCACTCTGCTCCTACTCTGGACAGTTCCTAAAATGGACAGAGTTGTCAGCAGAGAGCACTGTGGTCAGACAGAAAGGAAATTCAAAAAGAAAAGAACTTCCCTTGGATCATACATCAGCTGATAAGTACTGGAAGGGTTAAGATTTTATTAATAGAAGTAATTTACAAATTTGTTTAACTTTCTGGCAGCAGTTGATAAAAAAAAATAAAATAAATGTTTTTTCCAGTGGAGTACCCCTTTGAAGTCCAAAAGTTTTTATTATAAGTTTATCATGGCTTTGGAAAGGATTTATGCACCAAATTTAAAATGAATGTCCTTCATGATCAAGAAAATATCGGACGTACACTTTAAGCATCTCTCCCTTGCAGCATAATCCTGTCATGCTGATTGCCAGCTACCCAGTGCTGCCCCAGTATTAAACTTTATTCCAGTATTTACCAAGGTGAGATCTTGGGCACTGCAGCTGTTTGGAGATGTTGTCTATTTTTTATATACATGGCGTCTGTAGTGCCAGTATGTTGGTGCATTGCATACAGTGAGTAGTGTGCACAGTAGGTGTACAAATTGGTGTTCGTATAAACAATATAAATGAGATGTAGCTTAAAATCCTTACCATTTCAATAATTTCTGCTTGCTGTCAGTGAATGAAGACATTCTTGTTTCCATACAGAGACTGATAACCCATCATGACCTTGTTTTGCCCTTAGAGCTGCTTATGTTTCAGACTTCAGGCTGTTGTGGATGTGTCATAAAGTTATTTGTGGGGAAACCTCTTTAAAGGCAATCTGTTATTTGTATCACCCACACTAACCTATTGGTATAGGCTTGTAGTGCGGGTGATACTGATGAGAATGATGCCAACCAATCCCCAATCTGTGCTTTCATTTAGCTGATATTCTTCTTTTTCTTCATAAACCAATCAGGAGCTTGGAGCATGTGAATGTTCCCAACCCCCCACACCCCCTCCGCCCTTTGCGCGGTGACGTCAATCTTTATAGGAAGTGTTCCCGTCTCCTCTGCTGAGGCTCCTATACTGCACAATGGAGCTCCACTCTGCAGCATAGCCCCTCTCCTGAGCTTTGCAATGACGGAGAGGTGTTAGATGCAGAGTGGAGCTCCATTCTGCACCATAGGAGCCACAACACAGGGAGAGGAAGCACTTCTGATGATGATTGACGTTGCCAGCACTAGGGACTTGAAACACTATTTCCCCCCCCTGTTCTCAAAGGGTCTGATTAGATATGAAGAAAAAGATTATCCATGGAACAAGAGCATGGATCGGGAAGTATTATTTTTATCAGTATCAGTGATTCTAATGACAGGTTCCCTAATGGCTTCAGGCAGCGGCGAAGTGATGATAGGTTCTCTTTAAAGGGGTACTCCACTGGCCAGCGCTCAGAACTAAATTTTCCGAACACTGTTTTCGTGCTGCGGGTCGGCCACGCCCCTCGTGACATCACCACCACGCCCCTCAATGCAAGTCAATGGGAGGGGGCGTGATGCAAGTATAATAAAATTGGCATATCTATAAAACATTAGTATTAGGCTTGTTTCACACTAGCAAATTTCTCCATTTAGCAAGTTCCGTCGCTAGTTCCGTCCTAAAATCAGCTGTCACCGGCAGTAACCAAATCCTATACGTCCGTTAGAAAATCCCATTATAGTCTATGGGATTTTTCTAATATCCGTTTTTATCCATTATAGTCCATTATTGATAACGGATGTTATTTTTTGACGGAAGAAAATAGTTCATGAACTTACTTATTAGCAGCTGTATACTACAGATATTCTATAGAGAAATTTGTGAAGTTCTTTTCGGTCTGACCACAGTGCTCTCTGCTGACACCTCTGTCCGTGTCAGGAACTGTCCAGAGCAGAAGAGGTTTTCTATGGGGATTTGCTTCTAATCTGGGCAGTTCCTGATACGCAGAGGTGTCAGCAGAGAGCACTGTGGTCAGACTGGAAAGAACTTCACAAATGTCTCTGTAGTATACAGCAGCTGATAAGTACTGGAAGTATTAAAGGGGTTATCCAGGAAAAAACTTTTTTTTATATATCAACTTGCTCCAGAAAGTTAAACAGATTTGTAAATTACTTCTATTAAAAAATCTTAATCCTTTCAGTACTTATGAGCTTCTGAAGTTAAGGTTGTTCTTTTCTGTCGAAGTGCTCTGTGATGACACGTGTCTCGGGAAACGCCCAGTTTAGAAGAGGTTTGCTATGGGGATTTGCTTCTAAACTCGGCTGTTCCCGAGCCAAGTCATCAGAGAGCACTTAGACAGAAAAGAACAACCTTAACTTCAGAAGCTCATAAGTACTGAAAGGATTAAGATTTTTTAATAGAAGTAATTTACAAATCTGTTAAACTTTATGGCACCTGTTGATTTGAAAACATTTGTTTTCCACTTGTTTCCACCGGAGTTTCACTTTAATGTGTATAATAGCACTTGTGTGCATATGTGTATATTATGGCAACTTTATGACTTGCTTTGTCTTTTCAGGCAGGTTAAAGCTTGACATCCTTCATCTGCTTACTGGAGGATTGCAAGGTAAGTTTTTTTTTCTACTGAGTAAAATTATATTTGGGCTGGAGTTTTAACCTAGCTCTCATGCTTTTGTAATAAAATTCAGATTTTACAATTTTATATTGGAACCCAAAATTTTAGTGTTTTTTTGGTAAATTTTCATATAAAAATAAGTTTTTCTAAGTTGTCACCATTAAAAATGTCCTAGCATTTTGCTCCTTTACTTAGGTGGCGTTTCTGCTCCTAGCTTTAGGGCCTTTTCTGTTCTACCCCTCATGTCTCTGTGTTAGGCTATGTTTACACGCCAGAATTTCTGCATGGAATTCTGCATGAATTTATAGCCAATACACTTCAATGGGATTCCATTCCATTTACACAGCAGAATTTCCGCTGCAGGAAATTCCATTGAAGTGAAAGGGCAATTTTTACTGCATCATTTTGTGCAGAAATTCTACCGTGTGTACATAGCCTAAGTGTATGTACACACAGCATAATGTCCATGCAGAATTTATTCGGAATATTCCTCATGGACATTCCACAGCAGCAGAGTTCCATTGATTTCTATGTGATTCTGCTGCACTGTGCACATGGCGGATATCCCGAGTCCGGTGGTTTCAGAAAGAATAGACTTTCTGCAGATTTCGCTCGGAAGTGCATTGCCGTCTATGATACGGCACATTTCAGGCAGTCCTAGCGCCCGCCGGACTTTCTAAAGTGTGGAATGTCTGTCCACGTTTTCCATGCAGACTTTTCGCACATTCTCCTACTGTGTGAACATACCCTTAGTATTTACCACAGGCCAATGCGCTGATCCTGCACAAGGCTCGATCAGTTGAGTGACCCTTTCAATTCAACATGGTCATTTGGGAATGACAGTAGAAGGACAGTCCAGTAAAGAAGTTGTGCTGTACAGGTTATATGATATCAAGTGCTGGCAGCAGCATATAGGGGGACTCTATAAAGGTCTGGGCAGCTGGGCCAAAAGTCGCAACATTTTGTGACTTATGGCTCCTCAGCGCTGCCCCAACACAATAGCTGGCAGGAGTAAATTGTAGTAGAAATCTGTGCCAGTGCTGATCTGTAATGGATTTCTGCATGGTGCAGCCTCAGATGCGCCTGGATTCATAAAGAATAGTGCGTCTCTTAATAAATCCAGTGCTATCTAACACTGTTAGGAATGTCCAATAACGATACTGGTATCGGTATCTGGACCGATACTGGACATTTGCATGAGTACTTGTACTCATGCAAATGTCCCGATACCTAACGGCGGGACTCCCGCCGGCAGGTGTCGCAGAGGTGCGGTAAGCTGCCTGCACTCTCAGCTCCCGAGCTATGCAGTGCGATCAGCAGCTGAACGCACATCATAGCCGGGACCCGCATTAACCCTTTAGGTCAGGGATGCTGATCGAGATCACCGCGGTGAAATTGCGCTCATAATACTGATCTATGCTATAATGTAGCATTGATCAGTATGCAATCTACAGACTGCATGTAGTAGTTCCCTATGGGGACTAAAAAAGTGAGAAAAAAAAAATGTCCCTCACTTCCTGTATTTGGACTCCTCATGGACACACAGGCAAAAGCTGCAGGGACAGCATTTTTTCACCCCAAAAATACACATTTTTTAATCAATGTTTATTACAAATATACATATAATGGTATTATCTACATTATTTCAAAAGTTTTTGTTGGCGACCGGTACACTTTAAAAAAATTGTATCAGGACATCCCTAAACACTGTCATAGTAAATTACCTGCCTAGACCTCACATCTAGCATGTATTACTACCAGGGACACGACCAAATGAGAAAAGTCTGAAACTAGGAGTAATCTGCAAACTGAATATCAGGCAGCTTTTTAAAATTAAAGTTATTCCAATGTATACCTGTAATATAGTGCAGAAACATGATGTAATTAATTTCCATGTCGCATAATTTTTCCATGTCAAAGGTATCCATAGCATTTAAAATACCTGGTCTTATGTCAGGAATAAAATTTTTTTTTTTTTTTTTTTTTTTTTTAATACCCGAAACCATATGGTTTTTGGCATTTCACAACTTTAAATCTGCAGCGGAACCTGCACATTTGGTGAAGCAATAATGTTTGTCCTGATAGGTGCATTGGTTGAACTGTAAACTGGCAGCTCTACTGTCATACCCTTACCCGCATACTGTCATACCCTTACCCGCATACTGTCATACCCTTACCCGCATACTGTCATACCCTTACCCGCATACTGTCATACCCTTACCCGCATACTGTCATACCCTTACCCGCATACTGTCATACCCTTACCCGCATACTGTCATACCCTTACCCGCATACTGTCATACCCTTACTCATATTTGGGAATTAGCTATTTTAACACATTGAGGTGAGCTGCTTTGTCCTGTGCCAGGAAGAATCGAATCAGGTACCCAATAATGCACTGCTTTGTACATACCCTGAATGCTTTTCTTCTTCCCTCATTGATTTGCCATTTTACTTTATTAAAGAAATGTGACCTGGTCCATCACAAATAGCTTTGTAGTAGCTTTGTCTACCCTTGTAGTTACACTGCTCAAAAAATAAAGGCAACACTTAAGCAACACAATGTAACTCCAAGTCAATGACACTTCTGTGAAATCCCACTGTCCACTCAGGAAGCAACACTGATTGACAATCAATTTCACATGCTGTTGTGCAAATGGAACAGACAACAGGTGGAAGTTATAGGCAATTAGCAAGACACCGCCAATATAGGAGTGGTTCTGCAGGTGGTGACCACAGACCACTTCTCAGTTCCTACACGTCCTGGCTGATGTTTTGGTCACTTTTGAATGCTGGCGGTGCTTTCACTCTAGTGGTAGCATGAGACTGAGTCTACAACCCACACAAGTGGCTCAGGTAGTGCAGCTCATCCAGGATGACACATCAATGCGAGCTGTGGCAGAAAGGTTTGCGGTGTCTGTCAGCGTAGTGTCCAGAGCATGGAGGTGCTACCAGGAGACAGGCCAGTACATCAGGAGATGTGGAGGAGGCCGTAGGAGGGCAACAACCCAGCAGCAGGACCGCTACCTCTGCCTTTGTGCAAGGAGGAGCAGGAGGAGCACTGCCAGAGGCCTGCAAAATGACCTCCAGCAGTCCACAAATGTGCATGTGTCCACTCAAACGGTCAGTAACAGACTCCGTGAGGGTGGTATGAGGGCCTGACGTCCACAGGTGGGGGTTGTGCTTAAAGCCCAACACCGTGCAGGACATTTGGCATTTTCCAGAGAACACAAAGATTGGCAAATTTGCCACTGGCACCCTGTGCTCTTCACAGATGAAAGCAGGTTCACACTGAGCAAATGTGACAGAGTCTGGAGACGCCGTGGAGAACGTTCTGTTGCCTGAAACATCCTCCAGCATGACCGGTTTGGCGGTGGGTCAGTAATGGTGTGGGGTGGCATTTCTTTGGGGCCCTCCATGTGCTTGCCAGAGGTAGCCTGACTGCAATTAGGTACTGAGATGAGATCCTCAGACCCCTTGTGAGACCATATGCTGGTGCGGTTGGCCCTGGGTTCCTTCTAATGCAAGACAATGCAAGACCTAATGTGGCTGGAGTGTGTTAGCAGTTCCTGCAAGAGGAAGGCATTGATGCTATGGACTGGCCCGTTCCCCAGACCTAAATCCGATTGAGCACATCTGGGACATCATGTCTCGCTCTATCCACCAACGCCACGTTGCACCACAGACTGTCCAGGAGTTGGCGGATGCTTTAGTCCAGGTGTGGGAGGACATCCCTCAGGAGACCATCCGCCACCTCATCAGGAGCATGCCCAGTTGTTGTAGGGAGGTCATACGGGCACGTGGAGGCCACACACACTACTGAGCCTCATTTTGACTTGTTGTAAGGACATTACATAAAGTTGGATCATCCTGTAGTGTGGTTTTCCACTTAGATTTTGAGTGTGACTCCATATCCAGACCTCCATGGGTTGATAAATTAGATTTGCATTGATAATTTTTGTGTGATTTTGTTGTCAGCACATTCAAGTATGTAAAGACGAAAGTATTTCATATGATTAGTTCATTCATTCAGATCTAGGATGTGTTATCTTAGTGTTCACTTTATTGTTTTGAGCAGTGTATATTGATTTCTAGTGGTAGAAGAATCTAGCTTCTCTCTCACCATTAACCTCTTCAGGACGCCAGGTGTATGCATACGCCCTGCATCCCGAGTCCTTTGAGGACGTGGGGAATGCATACGCCCGTGGGAATTCCGGTCCCCGCCTCTAGCCGGTTGGGGACCAGACCGGGATGTCAGCAGGCATCCCGGCACATCGCCGAGGGGGGTCCTGAGACCCCCCTATGTCAGTGATCGCAGAAAATCGCATGTCAATTCAGACATGCGATTTTCTGTTATTTCGGGCTGATCGGGTCTCTGGTGACCCGATCACCCGGAAAATAGGGATGATCGGAGCTGTCAGTGACAGCCCCGATCATCCTGAGGGATAGGAGCAAGGTCGCAGTGCTGCGATCTCCTCCTATCCCCTGCCATTGGTCAGAACTGATTCTGACCAATGGCAGCGCAGGGCAGAACTGGGGAGAAGATGCTTGGGGACCGCCGATCGTCGCTGGAGACAGCGCAGGTAGCGAAGCGACGGTGGGGGGGGGGGGGGGGGGGGGCGGTGGACGGAAGGGGGCAGTAAGCGATATTTACTGCTGCCCTTCCTAGTGGGTGCCAAACTGTAACTCCCAGCATGTCTGGGCATGCCGGGAGTTGTAGTTTTGCAACATCTGCTGCTCTACTTTGAAGCCCTCAAATTTTTAACAAAAGTAAAAATATGTCCATTTTATGATGCCAACATAAAGTAGACATATTGTATTTGTGAATAAAAATAACATTTATTTGGAATATCCATTTTCCTTACAAGCAGAGAGCTTCAAAGTTAGAAAAATTAAAAATTTTCATGAAATTTGGGGATTTTTCACCAAAAAAGGATGCAAGTAACACCGAAAATTTACCACCAAAATAAAGTAGAATATGTCACGAAAAAACAATCTCAGAATCAGAATATTCGGTAAAAGCGTTTGAGTTATTAATGCGTAAAGCGACGGTGGTCAGAATTGCGAAAAAGGGCTCAGTCCTTAAGGTGAAAAAGGGCTGCGTCATTAAGGGGTTAAACTACAGTTCCCAAAAAATGTATTACTTTTTATTACCTAAACTTTGTGTCATATTTCCCACTGTATAGACATAGGTGTAGTAGTTGTCTTTAAAGGGGTATTCCGGTCATAGACCTCTTATCCCCTATTTAAAGGATAGGGGATAAGATGTCTGATCACGAGGGGGCCCGCTGCTGGGACCCCCGGCGATCTCCGTGCAGTATCCACATTCTATACTGGGCTGCTGCTGCAGTCTCAGAAACCTCTGTCTGGGACTGGAGACGTGATGTCATGCCACGCCCTCTTCATTCATGTCTATGGGAGGGGGTGGGATGGCCGTTACGCCCCCTCCAATAGACATGAATGTAGGGGGCGTGACGTCATGTCTCCAGTCCTGGAAACACAGAGGTTTCCGAGACTGGAGCAGCAGCCCAGTATAGAATGTGATCACAGGGGAGATCACAGTGGGTCCCAGTGGTGGCCCCCTCGTGATCATACATCTTATCCTTTGAATAGAGTATAAGAGGTCTATGGCCGGAATACCCTTTTAAAGGGGGTTGTCTGGCTTTATTATTTGATGGCCTTTCCTCAGTATATGCCATGAATATTAGATCAGCTTGGGGCTAAGTCTCGACACTCCCGCCGATCTGCTTTTCCAATGGGCTGTGGCACTTGTCCATGTGCTGAAGTCCTTTCCCCATTAGTCCTACAGCCACCAGGAGTGTATCACAACCTTTAGAATTCATAAATATAGTCAAATTTTAGTGTTTCTATCGTTGAGTAGTTGAGAAGTTTCCTTTTCTGTGTTCACTGTCTGCATTATCTGCTTCTCTTCCCTCCCCTAAGATCTTGTGTTTTTTCCAGCTCATCATGGGTTATCATAGGATTTTATGACAAGTCTACAGTAGAGCAGAAAGGCAGCATTGTTAGTCGTTCAACGCTCTCCTTTGTGTTGGGGGCATACAGCTGTGAGTGTGTACAGGGGGCCCAAAAAGTAAATTCAGGATATCGATTCAGTAACCTCTTATATTGAACAGTGTTACGAAAGTTTGCTTTTTTTCATACGTTTTGAGCTTGTGTCTCATATGGACAGAATTGATAGTGTTCCTCTGGGGAGACGGCACTGACATCATTGTGTGTACCACCTAAATGTGTTTCCTGAGTTAACAATGGCATTCTTAGTTCATGCATTACTATAGTTGTCACTCCACTGGAGATATCGGCTTGTCGCCCAGGGTTTAAAGGGGTACTCTGCCCCTAGACATCTTATCCCCTATCCAAAGGATCCTCAGAGGCGGGACCCCCGCTATCTCGGCTGCGGCACCCCAGAGATCTGATGCACGGAGTGAACCGCACGGAGCGAACTTTGCTCCGTGCCGGACGACTGGTGATGCGGGGTGGAGGCTTGGGACGTCATGGTGACGCCTTGCTTGTGACGTCACGGCCATGCCCCCTCAATGCAAGTCTATGGGAGGGGGCGTGACGCCCCCTCCCATAGACTTCCATTGAGGGGACATAGCTGTGACATCACGAGCCTCCGGCACTGCACCCAACGCTCTAAACGTACGCCGGGTGCAGCAGGGAGATAGCAGGGGTCCCCACTGGCGGGACCCTTGCATTCAAACATCTTATCCCCTATCCTTTTGGATAGGGGATAAGATGTCTAGGGGCGGAGTACCCCTTTAAGCCGCTGAACCGTCAGTGATGAACTGATCGCTTGGGAGTCCTCAGGGTATGGTCATACAGGGCAGATACACTGGTTTTTCTGCATAGGATTTATGAATGGAAAATCTGCAGCATATTAGAGTAGTAGCAAATTGGCTGAGGTTTGTAGGAATTTCATCCACACTCAGCAAAAAAAAAATATGCACAAAATCCTTAAGTAAACTGATCTGGGTGCAGATTTAGATTTTACCCATTAACTTCAATCGGGGTGTCAAAATCCACCTTAAAGATAGCGAGTAGAGCAGGAAAAGACCCTGGATACACTGGCACGAAATCCGTCCGATATAAATGGGATGGCGATGCAAATTTCTTTACATCAAACTACTATTTATTGAACAAAAATGCCACATATGATGTGTTTCAGGGTATAAAATACCCCTTCCTCAGATGTGAAGTGGCTTACATGGATATCTTAGGATTGGAAGGATGTATCAAGAAACTGAAAAGGTGTGTGATCAGGCTAAAAAACATTTTTGGGTGGGTTCCACAGGTCCTCTTTTACATAATCTGTAGTGGCAAATTTACACCAAAAGGCCACACAATTTGGTGTGGATTTCTGCTGCGAATTTTGGTGCAGAGCTATACATTGTTCACTATGGAAAATGTGCAGCATATCCTCCATGCGGGCCTGACTCTCTCTGGTTAACTCTCCGACCCCCACTTTCTGAGATGTACTCATCTCGGCAGTGACCGCCTGCACAGTCCATCACTGACTGAGGCAGGGAAACATTACATCTGATTGACTGAGTGGGCTGTAAGTGCTGAGACTAGTACGTCTCCGAAGGCGGGGGGCCAGAGTGCTCACTGGGAAGAGTCCGGCCCCGTTCTGGAGATAGGGGATACGTTTTTAATAGCTGGATGTGTGTAATCATGTGTCAGCTATTTGCTATCCATGCTAATACACACACAGTGAAATATCCCATTACAGACCTTGCCACAAATCTGTGGCCCTGCCATGTGATCCATATGGACTTTGCATCAGATTTCCTGTGAGTTTCACCTCTGTACATGAAAGAGGTGAAATCTGCTGTGAAAATCGGCACCATTTCTTCAACAAAGTGCTTGCTGAAGATTTCTGGGCTGATTTAGTTTTTCCGGACATTGAAGGTAGAGTTTCAAAAACCTTATCCACTTCTATTGGGGTTATCCAGGAATAGAAAAACAGAGCCAATGTATTGTAATAACAGCAAGATTAAAAGAGTAGAAACAGCTGGTAGGCACTGCCTTGCAAATGCTCCTCCTACTGGAGTCTTCGAGTGTCTCAGGGAAACAAGATCTGGTTGTACTCTACTCTTTAGAATGCTCAAAACTTCAAATACAGTCCAAAGAAGAAATGAACAGTGGCACTTGCCAGGTAAGAAACTTGTTATCTTTATTCCTTCTTAAGGTGCAGGTTACATTAAACGTCTTTTTCTGTCCAGAACTAGGATGCCAGTGTGTTCGCTTGATGCAGGTGACAATTGTTTCACGCCCTTGCGCGCTTCAACAGTTCCTCCCTCACTCCGCTCCTCGCACCTTTTATATGCATACTGACCAGGTGACATCAGGAGCAGGATGAGTTAATTAAGACAACGTTTTAATAACAAGTTTAGAAAAACAACGTTAAAAAAAAAACAGCTTACAAAAAGATTCCCAGGTCAATTCTGTCATTCAACCTCGCGCGGTATTGTGCATTTGTTTTCAGGATCCACCGGGCTTCATATACTTGTAGTGCTCTCACTATATCACCACCGTTTTGCTGTGTTAACTGTTTGATTCCCATGAAGCTCAGGACTTTAGTATCACCATTGTGTTCCTGAGTTGATGCTCTGTCAAGCGGGGTGAGCCCTTGCCAGATTTTATGGACCAGATGGGCTCCCTAAATCGGGTATTTAGTGCACGTATTGTGCTACCAATATAAAACTTCCCACAAATGCATACAATAGCATACACTACGTGGCTAGTTTTGCAACAAATGAATTCTTTTACGACTTCTGTGTGTCCCCCTGACTGATACTGTTCTCCAGAGTCTTGTGTATTTTGGGCAAAAAAAAATACCAGTTCGCATCCTTCACTTCCACAGGCATCAGCCGTTCAGCCAACTTCTCAGACAGCACTTCCAGCTCTACTTGCTTTAGCAAGAAGGTTTGTAATTTTGACCTGAGGCTAGGCATAGGATTTTTTTAACAATTTGCAGTATGTTTCTGTATCACTCAGTTGGCATGTCACTTCCTGTATGTAATAAGCCATTGACATCACCAATGCATTGCCCCCTTTATCAGCTATATTTATGATTAAATTACATAAGGAAGCGACACGCCAACTGTTACAAAAACATACTGCAAATTGTTAAAAAAAAAAATAATCATATGCCCAGCCTTAGGTCAAAATTGCAAACCTTCTTGCGAAAGCAAGTTGAGCTGGAAGTGCTGTCTGAGAAGTTGGCTGAATGGCTGATTCCTGTAGAAGTGAAGGATGCGAACTGGTATTTTTTGCTCAAAATACCACAAGACTCTGGAGAACTCACCCGGGAGACCTATTATGTTGACAGAGTATGTTGACTGGCTATTATGGCCCCTTCTGAAAGATGTCCCGTCCTTAGTTAAAGGGTTACTCCGGTGCTTAGAGCGTGTTCGCTCCAGGTCTGATTACCGGCGACCACAGGGCCGACGGCGTGTGACGTCACACCTCCGCCCCCGTGTGACGTCACGCTCCGCCCCTCAATGCAAGCCTACAGGAGGGGGCGTGACAGCTATCACGTCCCCTCCCATAGGCTTGCATTGAGGGGCGGAGCGTGACGTCACACGGGGGCGGAGGTGTGACGTCACACGCCGTCGGCACTGTGGTCGCCGGTAATCAGACCTGGAGCGAACACTCTTCGGGGACTGATTACAAACGGGGTGCCGCGTGCAAGATCACGGGGGTCCCCAGCGGCGGGACTCCCGCAATCAGGCATCTTATCCCCTATTCTTTGGATAGGGGATAAGATGTCTAAGCACCGGAGTACCTCTTTAAGGACACCAATGATTTTCTGGCTGCACTGAGGGACGTCCCCTGGCAAGAGGGGCTCCTATTAACATCCATAGATGTAGAGAGCCTCTATACTAGAATACCACTCAGTGCATCCGGAAAGTCTTGGTTAACACCGATAAGGGTGAAATGTATATCAACTTTGTTTGTGAGGCCATCACTTTTATTTTAGAAAACAATGTTTTCAAGTTTGGTGAACAATGGTTCGCTCAAAGAAGGGGTACAGCAATGGGCATGCCGTGGAGCGCAATTTGAAGAAAGATGGGTCCTTAGCGACCAAGGGTTATAGAAAAGAAACAGCTGTCAAAATGTAGTAGGGAGTTTGAAGCAACCACCCTATTCACACCAGGAACGCCAATCCGTATGGACAACTACTGCACATAAAGTGCATTAATGGTTCAGACTAGGCCTTTGAAGAACAGGCGGCTGCCTTCATGCAGTGCCTGTCGGTAAAGAGGGTACCTGCAAAACATATTATTTCAGGCTGACCAACGAGCAAGGAAAATGAGTAGGGCTGAGCTCCTAAATAAAAATTAAAAAAACAGAAGAACGGTTTTGTTTCTCTTTCAAATATAGCCCTATGCCTGAATATATCAAAAAAGCTATCACAGCAAATTGGGACATAATTGAAAGAGAACCATTATTAGGTCCCATAAGCCTTCAAAGACCCTTGGTGACTTTCAAGAGGACAAACAATCTAAAGGATGAGCTCGAAAGCAGTAAATTTAAAGAGACCAGCACAGAAAAATGAATAAAATGTCAGCTAAAGGTAACTTTCAATGCAGGAGATGTAAATGGTGCCCACAATTCTTGTCAGTTAAAACAGTATCGGTCGGGACACACACAGAAGTCGTAACAGAATTCATTGGTTGTAAAACTAGCCACGTAGTGTATGCTATTGTATGCATTTGTGGGAAGTTTTATTTTGGTAGCACAATACGTGCACTAAATACCCGATTTAGGGAGCACATCTGGTCCATAAAATTTGGCAAGGGCTCACCCCGCTTGATAGAGCATCAACTCAGGAACACAATGGTGATACTAAAGTCCTGAGCTTCATGGGAATCAAACGGTTAGCACAGCAAAACGGTGGTGATATAGTGACAGCACTACGAGAACATGAAGCCCAGTGGATCTTGAAAACCAATGCACAAGACCGCGAGGGGTTGAATGACAGAATTGACCTGGGAATCTTTTTGTAAGCTGTTGTTTTTAAAATGTTGTCTTGATTAACTCCTCCTGCTCCTGACGTCACCTGGTCAGTATGCATATAACAGGTGCGAGGAGCGGAGTGAGGGAGGGTCTGTTGATGCGCGCAAGCACGTGAAACAATTGTCACCTGCATCAAGCGAATGCACTGGCGTCCTAGTCCGGACGGACAAAGACTCTTAATGTAACCTGCACCTTAAGACGGAATAAAGATCAGAAGTTTCTTACCTGGTGAGTGCCACTGTTCATTTCTTCTTTTGGACTGTAATTATAATAACAGCACCTGGTTGTGTGTGGTATTGCAGCTCAGTGCCATTAAAGAGGTACTCCACTGGCCAGGATGGAATGAAATGTTCCGAGCGCTGTTTTCGTGCTGCGGGGTCGTCCACGACCCCTCATGACATCGCGGCCACACACCCTCGTGACGTCACAGCCACACCCTCTCAGACTTGCATTGAGGGGGTGTGGCCAACCCCACAGCGCGAAAACAGCGTTCGGAACACTTAGTTCCATGCTGGCCAGTGGAGTACCCCTTTAAAGTGAATGGTGCCAAGTTGTAATACCGCACACAACCTTAGTGTGTACCTAGGTGGTGCAGTTTTTTAAAGAAATTAACTGTTAATCTAATCCTGGATAACACTTTTTAAATTGCTGCCGAATAAGGGGTGTAAAATACGCTTTGCAAATCCATCATTTCTGAATTTACACTAAGGCTCTGAACAAAAAAAAAATGTAGTTTAAGGGTATGTTCACACTGAAGGTTTGGAGAGGAATTTCCGCAAGTAATTCTGCTCGCTTATTCCTCTCCAAATCATTTAGCAGTGAAAAACCCCATAGTATGTAATGAAATTTCTGCTCCTCAGTTAACGCTGAGGAATTTCTGCTAGCTAATTTTGTCACTGAATTCTTCATGCGGAACGGAATTCATTCTTCATGCGGAATTCGCTTCCTAACCCCATAGAAGTCGATGTAAAAAAAAAAATTTCAGGCCGCCACACGGAATTCCCACGCGGAATTCCCGCAAAAAAATGTATGTATTTATTTATTTATTTTTTTTTTAACATTGTCTCCTATGCCGCCTTGAATTCCGCACTGATTTCTGTGCGGAATTCCGTGCACATTCCGCACGGAAAAAAACTGTCATTTCTAAGCGGATTTGTTCAGCGCAAATTCCTCGCACATATTTGTCAGTGTGAACGTACCCTAATAAATTTACTTCTCCTGTTTTGCCTTTTCAAGTGTTCCTTTGAGCAGGAACTACATCTTGTTGCATTTTACTGGGGACAGACCCCATGCTGCTGGTTTCTCTAGAAGCAAGAACTCCCTTCCCATTTCTTTCAGATCTTTAGTGACTTTCATGGCGTCTACACAGAGGAGCAGATGTGTCCTGACAAGTTCCCCGTAGATGCGTGTTTTTATAGACTATTGTGTTGCTGTGATCTCCATAACCCAACAGCTATTTTTTGGACTCCGCTTCAGGCCGTGTGCGGCGACATTTCCAGCCTTGTATAGGCGTCCATTCCTCCTGTGCTGGGAGAGCTCTTGTTTCTTTCTTTTTGTGGATGCTGAAAGGATACCGCCATTTCTCTGCACATTGTTAAATAGTTTTGGGGGAAAGGGTTTTACTTTTAGAAGGTTTTCTTGAATAAATCATAGTGTGTAATAGAGATGACATATGCACATCCCATCTGTACACCCCTGTATAGTGGATAGTATCCATAGGAATTTTAAAACCTTAACAAATATTCCTCTGTATCGGGTATGGAGAGAATCTCTGGCAGTGTTTCCCAACTAGTGTGCCTCCAGCTGTTGCAAAACTACAACTTCCAGCAACAGGTATGGTTTAAGTTAGTGTTTCCTAACCAGGCTGCCTCCAGCTGTTGCAAAACTACAACTCCCAGCATGCCCGGACAGCCTTTGGCTGTCCGGGCATGCTGGGAGTTGTAGTTTTGCAACAGATGGAGGCACACTGGTTGGGGAACATTGCTGTACACCACTTAGGGCATGGTAACCTGTATAATTTGACAAAGTTCTTCTGTTCTTCTGTGGACTGAAATATTGTATATAACATATCTTCCGTCTTCCTCTGCTTCCTCTACTACCTATATACAGTCTGGAAAAAATATTTCTACACAAGTTTATGGAACGTCACTATTGGTCTCCATGTTTTATTTGCATTTACGTAGATTTTTTTCTTTAACGAGCATTAATCTGCTATCTCCGATTGTTAACTACACCAAAAGAAGAAGATACCAGTATACTGATTTAGATACAAAAATAGTGGATAAACTTTATTCAAGTGCATTATAAAATCATACATAAAATACAAGGTACTATACAGATGAAAGCTACAGAAAAAGGTAGTGATACTAAATCCACAATGGTAGACAGTACAAACGGCAGGGATACAGTCCACAGATGTCAAATTGCAACCTGCCCATAAATAGTAAAAATAAATAATATAACATACATATAATGAGTGTATAAAGCTGGTATACGTCCTCAGAGGGGCTATGGGTAAAGTGCAAGTATCCAATTGTATGGCACCTAGCCCTGTTCAGAGGTCAGTCAGCAGCATTAGATAACAACGAAGACAAGAGCATGAAAGACAGCATAAAGTGACAAATACCTGCCATACACCAAAAGGGGAGATCACTACCTGTACCCCAACGCGCGTTTCGCGTATGGGCTTCGTCTCCGATTGTTGTAGACTACTTTCTTGGTGATTTATATGGATTGTGGAATGCTTCTACCATGCAACCACTGCATTAAAGGGTTACTCCAGAGGGGAAAACATTTTGTCAAATCAACAGGTGCCAGAAAGTTATACAGATTTGTAAATTACTTATATATAAAAAAAATCTTAATCCTTCTAGTACTTATCAGCTGCTGTATGTGCACAGGAAGTTGTGTAGTTCTTTCCAGTCTGACCACTGTGCTCTCAGCTGACACCTCTGTCCGTGTCAGGAACTGTCCAGAGCAGGAGAAAATCCCCATAGCAAACCTCTCCTGCTCTGGACAGTTCCTGACACGGACAGAGGTGTCAGCAGAGAGCACTGTGGTCAGACTGGAAAGAACTACACAACTTCCTGTGGAGCATATACAGCAGCTGATAAGTACTAGAAGGATTAAGATTTTTATATAGAAGTCATTTACAAATCTGTATAAATTCTTGGCACTAGTGGATTTGAAAACTTTTTTTTCCCCTCAGGAGTACCCCTTTAACACAGGAGTGCTGGACCTACTCCGGTGGAAACATTTTTTTTTTTTTTTTTTTTAAATGAACTGGTGCCGTAAAGTTAAAGGAGTACTCTAGTGCAGAGTATTCCTGCTCCTTTCTGCCTGGGCTGCAAAATAAATGAAAATGAACCATCACTCACCTCCCTGGGTTCCCGCGGAGCGCCACTACAGCTGATCGGTCCTTCGGTGCATCTCCTTCATACTTCCGGGTGTAACGAAGCGTCACATGGCGCTCAGCCTATCGCCGGCCGAGGCTGAACATCGCGGCGGCCGGCGATAGGCTGAGCGCCATGTGACGCTTCGTTACACCCGGAAGTATGAAGGAGATGGACTGGAGGACCGAACAGCTGTAGTGACGCTCCGCGGGAACCCAGGGAGGTGAGTGATGGTTCATTTTCATTAATTTTGCAGCCCGGGCAGAACGGAGCAGGAATACTCTGCACTAGAGTACTCCTTTAAACAGATTTGTAAATGACTTCTGTTAAAAAAAAAAATCTTTATCCTTCCTGTACTTATTAGCAGCTGTATGCTACAGAGGAAATTCTTTTGCTTTTTGAATCTTTTTTGTCTTGTCCACAGTGCTCTCTGCTGACACCTCTGTCTGTGTCAGGAACTGTCCAGAGCAGCATAGGTTTGCTATGAGGATTTTCTCCTGCTCTGGACAGTTCCTGATCATCAGGTGTCAGCAGAGAGGACTGTGGACAAGACAAAAAAAGAAATTCAAAAAGAAAAGAATTTCCCCTGTAGCATACAGCTGCTAAAAAGTACTGGAAGGGTAAAGATTTTTTAATAGAAGCAATTTACAAATCTGTTTAACTTTCTGGCACCCGTTGATTGAAAAAAAAAAAAAAACGTTTTCCACCAGAGTACCCCTTTAAGAAATTATTAGAACTCAGACTGGACTTGAAACAGCACCATAGGGCCGTGTTCACATGAGGTGTATTTGTAGCAGATTTTCTGTTCAAGTTTGGCATTAAATTTCCTTGACACGCACAAAGATGGTACAATGCAAGTCAATGGAGTATCAATAAAAAATCAGTTTGGAGGGTTTTCTTTGGAATTTTAAGCATTTATCTGGCACCACAAACATGCCAACATGTTCTCTTATTCTTATTTATCCAGGTTGCTCATAATGTCTGACAAAAGTGAACTGAAGGCAGAGTTGGAGAGAAAGAAGCAGCGTTTGGCTCAGATAAGAGAAGAGAAAAAAAGGAAAGAAGAAGAAAAGAAAAAGAAGGAGGTAATGCATTCACCTTTTCTTTTCTCAGAACCCCATGTCATGCGGTTTTGTTTGTTAAATCACATAAGACATGTATAAATAAATGACAACTTGCTGTTTCCATTCATCTTGCCAGTAGGACGTGTCACTGCACAATGACCAGCCATCGCTGACAGTACCAGACTATTTAGGAACACCCCTTATTGTCTGAGGACTAATGACACCCAGTTGGCTTTACATAGATTTCTAGAAGAGCCAATAAAACATCACAACATGGAGCTGCAAGAAAAGATGCTCCAGAATTTTGAATTCATTAGGTATCATACCACTTACCACCTATCCTGTGGATCAGTGTTTCCCAACCAGGGTGCCTCCAGCTGTTGCAAAACTACAACTACCAGTATGCCCGGACAGCCAACGGCTGTCCGGGCATGCTGGGAGTTGTAGTTTTGCAACAGCTGGAGGCACCCTGGTTGGGAAATACTGCTGTGGATAGTGAATAAGTATCTGAACATGGTTGCCCGAATGCTAGGATACTTACAATATGCTCTTGAATTGCACTTTGGAATAGAGAGGGGATTTATGCATGCGCCGCCGCACCTTCATTGTCTATGGTTCTGCTGGAGACAACCGAGTGCTGTACTCCGGTATCTCTGGCCGCTCAATAGGCACTTCACGGAATGGTTGTTAGCATGCTCAACTCGCTGCTCACTTCCAAAGTGCAAATTGGATGCCAGTTCTTAAAGGGAAAATGTCATGAGTGTCACCCGCACTGACCTGTTGGTGACATTTATTATAATGATACATATCTGTTCCCGATTCATGCTCTGGTTTGACTGTTATATTCTTTAATCCGGCGGCCGGCTTGGTGCACGGCAGAAGTATGCTGAAGCCACCGCTTCTGCTGCTCAGCTGGGAGCAGGATTGGGGAAGCACCAGCGGTGACGTCGGCATGCTCCTAAACCTCCGGCCATGCACCAGTCCTGCCGCCAGAATAAAAAAATATAATGGGCAAACCGAACCACGGATCGGGGACAGGTAGTTATCATTATAATCCGTGTGACACTGATGAGTTTCCCTTTTAAGATCGCAGGGGAAAGTGGTGTCGCTTACCCCCTACCCCAGTGTTTGGGCATGCGGTGAGTTGTAGTTTTGCAACAGCTGGAGGCACCCTGGTTGGAAAACACTGCCCTTTCTTATGGATAGTCGATAGGTGTTAAATATTTCAAATTTTAACACTTATTGCCATACTACTGTAAACAGTGTAGTAAATTACTCTGGGTTCACACCAGGTTTTTGCAATACAGTTCCCGTATATGTTTTCAATTTGAAAAACGCACAGAACCGTATTGAAAACCGTATGCATTGACGCTCTATTGAAAACCGTATGCCAAAAGATGCATCCGGTTGTGTCCGTTTTGCATCCTGTAAAAGTTTTGTCAGTTTTTTTCCCCGTACCCAAAACAGTAGCCTACCACGGTTTTTGGTCCGGGTGAAAAACCGTATTGAAACGTATATGTAAATTTTTTTTTAACATGGGAGTCCATGGGAACCATACAGAACATACGGTTCCATCCGGTTTTCAACATATGGTTTTTGAATTGGCAGTTTTTTTTTCTTGGAATTTCAATCAAACAAGTGAAACTTTATATTTATGATAGTAGAGTGAAAAGTTAAAAACATATACGTTTCTTTCTTTAAAAAAAAACGATGCAACTGGACATCATTTTTCAAACAGTGTACAGATTTAAATTTGTACACACTTTTTGATACAGTTTAGTCCGGTTTTGAGGAATCCGTTTTTTTTTTTTTTTTTTTTTTTTTTTTTTTTTTAATCAAAAACCTGATACGGGAACTGTATTGCAAAAATGTGGTTTGAACCCAGCCTTAGTCAGGTCAGTGGAGATGACAGGTTTTCTATAAAAAAAAAATAATAAAAAAAAATATTAAAGGAAAACTGTCACTTGTTTTCTCCCGCACTATCCACAGGTACTGGTGGATAGTGCGAGAGATGCTGATTAAAATGAGCCCTACCTTGTCCGGATCTGCGCCACCGTTCTACCGCAATCTCCACCCGGTGAACATTCTGCACATTTGCACCATCCGGTGGATGTTAGGACCGATTGGAAATGCGCTGTCTCATAGACGACATTTCCCAACAAAATCTGCAAATCTGAACTGAAATCTGTCTATTTTTGTTTTCTGCGAACACCGTAAACTGCATTTCCGCAGCAGAAACATCTGAAAAAAGCATCTTAGGCCATGTTCACACAGCGGAATTCCGAGATGCCACACAAATTCTGTTCAGCAAGCTTTGCAAAATTAAATGAGAGTAGAGTAGAGAGAGACCGGCACTGACGTCTGTGGTCTATAAGCTATAGAAGGTCTTTCATAGGCTCTAGGAAACTTGAGCAAGTTGCCAAACACTCAGAGTAGTAGCCAAGCAGTCCACTCCGACCTCTCAAGGTGCTCAATCCTCCAGAGCAGTATCGCTCCAAGCATGCACCGTGAATAAAAGAGAACTACTGCACCTTGAAATCGTGAGTGCCTCCTCTTATTCTTCTTTTTGTATGAACTTTGCAAAATTAAAGACCAGTCTTTCTGCTGTGTGAATGGGACAGCGTTAAAGTTAATGGACAGATCATTTTGGTGGAATTTCCGGCGGAAATCTTCCGTCTAAACATAACCTAACATTAAGTGGTCTGCTTTGTACATTTCCTGAAGGGGTAACACAGGAATGGCACAGTGCAGAGTTATCAGAAAATACAAGTATTTAATAGAACAGACATATTGTCGTCCTTCATTTAAGGTTTTACGCATCCAGTGATGTTTTCTACAGTTCTTTTACCATGGCCTCCTTCACATTGCCGTTGGACTCATGTATGCACATTTTTTTTTCTCTGCCAAACTACCGGATCCCCAATGGACCCCATTCAAGTGAATGGAGTCTGTCGGGACCTGGCAGTGTCCGGACCTAACCTAAAGGGTTTTTCTACAGAGTCAGTAAGTCACTGCCTATCCCTAGATCAGTGTTTCCCAACCAGGGTGCCTCCAGTTGTTGCAAAACTACAAATCCCAGCATGCCTGGACAGCCTTTGGCAAGATCATAGAAAACTGCAAGACATGTGTTACCCGTGTGCATTGGAGTCGCCATCATTGCTTTCTACAGGATTCTATGCAATGTAAAGCTAAATCCTAAACTGTTGTGACATTCATTGTATCACGACATAGAAAAGCAGACTGCATGCTCTATATAAAAATACAGTACCCGCTGTGACTGAAGGGAACTACAAGTCGCAGCATGTGCACTCCACGTGTGCAGAACTGACCTTTTAGAACAATTTTTATTCCTGTTATAAGATATAGCCTAAAACTGCATAGAATCCTGCAGAAAACAATGACCGGCATATTATATATTTACTTATATATTTATAAATATATAATATATTATGCATAATGTTATCATATTCATCATCATGCACATTTAAAAAAGATTCAGAACTGTGGCATGTATTCCTATTGAAAACTATGGGCGCACCTTAGGTTCTACCAAAGTAATTCCATACAGCATGTCCCTAAGTGAGAGAGTGCCTGGAAAATGACTGTGTGGGATGTGTGTAGGTGCGGAGAGGTGAAGTATTTAACACTGTTAAAAGAATACATTGATTCAGAGCAAAATCTTGTTCTAACATTCAGCTTGTTCTAATATAGTTATGGCCAGAGGTGACCTGTAGTTCCCTGTGCAACCAAATGGCCATGAGCACCACCGTGCAGGAAAGACTTCACAGGGGACGTATTACTAATGCTTTCTTAATATTCTGTGCTTGGTCCCTACCTATATGGATACAAAATTCTACTGTGTAGTTGGGATTAATAGACTTTGATCATCCAAGGTAATAGGATTAAAGGGGTATTCCAGGGAAAAACTAAAAAAAAACTAATATATATATATATATATATATATATATATATATATATATATATATATGTATGTATATATATATATCAACTGGTTCCAGAGAGTTAAACAGATTTGTAAATTACTTCTATTAAAAAATCTTAATCCTTTCAGTACTTATGAGCTTCTGAAGTTAAATGGGCACTGTCACCAACTTTATTTTTTGATATGTTGTATCACTTATGTACTACAACATATCTCTAATATACTTTTATTATTATTTTTTTCATTTAAAAATTTACACCGGCCACTGAAAAAGGAGTGATTTTGGAGTGGCAATCAGTCCTTTTTCAGTTAGGCTGCACTCGCTCCCTGCCTGTCAATCAGACAGGCGGGAGCGAGCGCATTGGCTCCCCGGCCACTGGCTGGGAGGCCACTCCTCCCGCACATCGCCGCCACCGCCTCGTTGCCGCCGCTGTCCCTGCGCGCCCGCTGCCGGACTCTGCAGTAACTGCAAGTGTAATGAGGGAATGGGGTATGCAGGGTGGGGGGGGGGGGTTTGTAGGAAGGAACGGGCTA
The DNA here is from genome assembly GCF_029499605.1 of Hyla sarda. NCBI lineage: Eukaryota > Metazoa > Chordata > Amphibia > Anura > Hylidae > Hyla > Hyla sarda. The sequence continues at coordinate 53,534,166 of NC_079196.1, forward strand.
GTGCCGTAGCGGGGGGGGGGGGGGGGGGGGCATAGCAAAAAAAAATAGGATGGTGGGAGCTACCCTTTAAGGTTGTTCTTTTCTTTTCTGTCTAATTGCTCTCTGATGTGTCTCGGGAACCACCCAGTTTAGAAGAGGTTTACTATGGGGATTTGCTTCTAAACTGGGCGGTTCACGAGGCACGTGTCATCAGAGATAACTTAGACAGAAAAGAACAACCTTAACTTCAGAAGCTCATAAGTACTGAAATGATTAAGATTTTTTTTTTAATACAAGTAATTTACAAATCTGTTTAATTTTCTGGAGCCAGTTGATATATATATAAAAAATTTTTTTTTCCTGGATAACCCCTTTAACAAGAAATAAGTGACATGTGACCTGTACCCATAGACGAGTGTTCCCAAAAATTCCAGCTCACCAGGAAAATTATTTCCATTGTGTACAACTTAATTGTAACATTATATTACTATTATATAACACCCAAATATTATATAGACTCCCAGTCACTACTTCCATTATTGCTATTAATGTATAGTAATCATTGATGCATCCAGCAGGGGGTGCCAGACACTTAATTTTTTTTTGTGTAACACAGCAGACTTCAGTGATAGTCAAAATATTTTCATCTATCATATAAATATTTATTGTTTTAGAAACAATGGCTTAAATATATGTAACAACCTGTGTATGTATATGTGTGTGTATGTGTATGTGTATATATATATATATATATATATATATATAATATATATATATATATATATAATTAGATAGATAGATTATTAATACCTTTTTTTATTGGACTATCAGTATTTTGGATAGGCAAGCTTTTGGGAATCCTCCCTTTTGTCAAGTCAAAATTATTCATAACGGGCTATAACAGGTGATAAAGGATAATCACAGAATCCCATAAACTTAAGTGGGATTTTGTAACGGCTGTTTAATGGCCGTTCTTAAGGGTTTTCCTAACGGGACATTATAACGGAGTCTTTAAAATGGAGCAACTATAGTGTGAAAACAGTTCTCCAAACTAACTATTGAGAGACTACAACTCCCAGCATGACAGGGTGGACATTGGCTCTCCGGCATGCTGGGAGTTGTAGTTTCACAACAGATGGATAGCCTCAGGTTGGTGATCAATGCTTTCGATCCGTGGTCTTCAACCTGCAGACCTCCCAGATGTTGCAAAACTACAACTCCCAGCATGCCCCGACAGCCTTTGGCTGTCCGGGCATGCTGGTAGTTGTAGTTTTGCAACTTCTGGAGGTCCGCAGGTTGAAGACCACTGCTTTAGATGCTGAGTTGCTCTAGTTTTATCTAATTTACTTTAAAGGGGTACTCCGGTGGAAAGCATTTTTATTTTTTATTTTTTTAAATAAACTGGTGCCAGAAAGTTAAACAGATTTGTAAATTATTTCTATTTAAAAATCTTAATCCTTCCAGTACTTATCAGCTGCTGTCAAATACAAAGTTCTTTCCTTTTTTAATCTCTTTTCTGTTTGACCACAGTGCTCTCTGCTGACACCTCTGTCCATGTCAGGAACTGTTCCAGAGCAGGAACAATTTCCCATAGCAAACATCTCCTGCTCCGGACAGTTCCTGACATGGACAGAGGTGTCAGCAGAGAGCACTGTGGACAGACAGAAAATAAGGAATAAGATTTTTTTAATAAAAGTAATTTACAAACCTGTTAAACTTTCTGGCACCAGTTGATTTAAAAAAAAAATAAAATAAAATTCCCATTGGAGTACTCCTTTAAGGAAAATAAATCAGATAGATAGATAAATATGAGATAGATTTTTCTATTTATTTATTGAACTTTGAATTTAACATTTCCCATTTTCCTGATAGTCTGATCAGAAGAAGGATGCTGCACCTCCGCAAGAAGAGTCTGATTTGGAGAAGAAGAGGAGAGAAGCTGAAGCCTTACTCCAGAGCATGGGAATCACCCCTGAGCCCCCACTGGGTAAGGAACCTAAGGCTTACATTTGACTGCATGCTAACCTGCATGCTTGCCTGCTTCATGGTAATGCTGCCTGCACAATCCTCATACAGCACCTTCCTCGCCTTGACTAAGATATACAATAAAATGGTTCGAAAAACATTCCAGTACATTATATAGCTAAGCCAGTACATTGGAATCAACAGGATATAGGCAGTGTAAAGCATAAGGCCTGTGGAAATAAGATGTAAGGATAGGTTTCATGATCAGACAAGGATGCACAGTGACAAGTTTGTGATTCATGATGTTAATTTGGGCACTTTCACCTAAGAAAACTTTTGACTTGTCATAGAGACATGTCAAAAGTTGGGATCTTTGTGCCGAGACCTCCACTGATCAGGAGAACGAGAGGGGAGAAGTGTGTGATCGCTGCTCTATAGGCTTTAGGGTTACTCCACCCCTAGACATCTTATCCCCTGATCGTGGGGGTCCTGCCGCTGGGAACCCCCGCGGTCTCTCCTGCAGCACCCCTGTCATCAGGTGCACGGAGCGAGCCTCTGACTGACTGGCGATGCAGGGGCCGGACGATCGTGACATCACGTCCCACCCCCACGTGACGTCATGTACCGCCCCCTTAATGCAAATCTATGGGAGGGGGCGTGGCAGCCCGCGATCAGACATCTTATCACCTATCCTTTGGATAGGGGATAAGATGTCTAGGGGTGGAGTAGCCTTTTGAAATGGAACAGAGTGACAAAGATCACTTCTTCTGGCTTGTTCTCCTGATGTTCTCAGCTTTGAGACCCAGACCTATCAAAACCCGTGACAGGTACACTTTAAGCAGAGATTTTTATTATTATAACTGTACTGAATATTTAAGAGATTGTTCCATAAATAATTATCACTTTACTCCATTAAATCAGGAAAAACAGAACAATGTTTGGATTGGAATCCCTTTTAGAAATCCTCCTCGGTCTAGCGCAGTGTTTACCAACCAGTGTGCATCCAAGTGTTAAAAAACTACAACTCCCAGCACACCCGTACAGACTTTCGCTGCTTTATACTTGTAATGGTTCCCCCTACTGTTATTTCAATTCCTTTTCAGCATGTCTAGTGCCATTGGTCGCACATGCTCTGTCCCACCACTAGGAGTGTCTTATGCTTTTATACAGAGAACTTGAAGCAGCTTTTCTCACCAGCATTGGACACATTAGGTAGATGTTCGGAGAGGAAATAAAAAGAATAGCAGAGGGTGCCGCAACAATTAGGTAACAGTGATGTCTAAACACAGCATTTTTTTTTTAAATTAGATTCCAGTAAAAAAAAAATGTTTAGTGTCAATAAAAAGAGTAAATGAATCATGGGATAACCCTGCTAAGTAATATATCTTCAATAAGACATTAAAGGGCTTCTCTAATGGAAATATTTTTATTTTTTTATCAACTGGTGCCAGAAAGTTAAACAGATTTGTAAATTACTTCTATTAAAAAAAAACTTAATCCTTCCAGTACTTTTTAGCAGCTGTATGCTACAGAGGAAATTCTTTTCTTTTTTTAATTTTTTTGTCTTGTCCACAGTGCTCTCTGCTGACACCTGATGCCCGTATCAATAACTTTACAGAGCAGGAGAAAATCCCCATAGTAAACCTATGCTGCTCTGGACAGTTCCTGACACGGACAGAGGTGTCAGCAGAGAGCACTGTGGACAAGACAAAAAAGAAATTCAAAAAGCAAAGAATTTCCTCTGTAGCATACAGCTGCTAACAAGTACTGGACGGATAAAGATTTTTTTTTAATAGAAGTCATTTACTAATCTGTTTAACAGAGATTGGCAGTCACTATTTTCTGTTGCAGAAATTAAATAGAAAGAATACAAAGAATGCACTAAAAAGAAGGACCATGGGGGAGATTCATCAAAACCTGTGCAGAGGAATAGTGGTGCAGTTGCCCATAGCAACCAATCAGATTGCTTCTTTCATTTTCCACAGGCCTCTTTAGAGGCCTGTGGAAAATGAAAGAAGCAATCTGATTGGTTGCTATGGGCAACTGCACCACTCTTCCTCTGCACAGGTTTTGATAAATCTCCCCCCATGTCTATACTATTTACACATGTAAGGATAAACGCACAGTAGATGGATTTGCTGCAGTTTTCCTGTGCGGAAATTCACACAGCAAATCCACAGCCGGTTGCGGTACTAGCAAAGGGATTTTTGAAATCTTAATGCACACTGCGGACATTTTTCTCATTAAAGTGGTACTCTTCCCCTAGACATCTTATCCCCTAGCCAAAGAATAGGCGAAAAGATGTCTGATTGCGGGGGTCCCGCCCCAAACATCCGGTGCATGGGGCGAACTTTGCTCCATGCCGGATGACTGACGATGCGGGTAGGAGGCTCGTGACGTCATGGTCACACACCCCCTCAATGCAAGTCTATGAGAGGGGGTGTGACGTCCGTCACGCCCCCTCCCATAGACTCACATTGAGGGGGCGTGGCCGTGACATCACAAGCCTCCAGCGCTGCACCCGACGCTCTAAACGAACGCCTGGTGCAGCAGGTAGATCGCAGGGGTCCTTTGGATAGGGGATAAAATGTCTAGGGGCAGAGAACCCCTTTAAAGTTGGCCTGTGGAGCGGATTTTTAACATCTGCAGTGTGGCTATTTATGTTGAAGATTTGTCAAAGGGTTTCACCATTGTTAAAATCCTTACCAAATCTGCAGCAAATGCTCAAAATTTCCCCACCAAATCTGCACCAAAATGTGCGTTACTTAAAATAAATTTTTTTTACATGTGGATTCTCCATCATTTTCCCTTTTTGAATTCAAACTAATTCAGTGGAAAATATTGTGGACATAGAATAGGTGTATATTAAAGTGTAGCAGTATACTTCAAAATATACCTACAAATACATTGCGTGAACATGGCATTACATAATTCATAAACGTAAACAAGCGGCTGTGCGGAGGGCTCCCTTAAACCTTATTTTCTCCTTTTTATTGAGCTGTTGGTGGAGCGATAGTCACTTTTGGCCAGGTGTCTGCATCCCCACCAGCGATAATTGGTTTGTTAGTGCCGTCCTGGTAGTGAATGGGCTGAGGCTGAACGCTGCTCTGCAGGTGGCCCACTAGGGATTAGAAGGCAAGTCACTGGGAATAGGGCCGCTCTTGTGAACCAGCCGCACTTCATTTCCCCACACTGCTTATCTGTCCCCTCTTCAGATGACCTAAATACACAGGCAATGGGGCAGGGCCTTGCTCTGAACAATGGAACAGTTGGGAAGTGCAGTAATATATAGTGTTGGCTCCCATGTTTGCATAGCTTACCATTTTTGGCAGCCAAATGGAGATCATTTCAGACAGGATTAGTTCTCCGATATTTTAATGTTCACCTATTGAAATATAACTCAATTTTTCCCATTCAATCTCTGGGGGCAAATAATGATTATGTTCAGGAATTGTACAGAAATGTATTGTTTTTATTAGCACCGTGCAACCAAAAATGATATCCAAGTGTTACTAGTGGAGCTTACAGTCTGATTTCCCTGCAAGATAAAGACATAGTTCCTAATCATAAACATAATACAACGTATATTCTATATTACCTGACACCATTGAAAGGGGTGCAGCTATAATGGGCCGCTTGAGTAGAGGGTAGATTCAGACAGTGGCTGACCTAATTAGGAACTTGGCCCCCAATGTGTCACATAGACGCCTATTTTATTTGAATGGCTGCCATGTTTACTCTGCAGCAAAGGGTTTGGTTTTAATCAGTGTTTCCCAACCAGGGTGCCTCCAGCTGTTGCAAAACTCAATCTTATAAAAACCAACGTACACAAAATCATAAGTGTACTCTTAGAAACTGCATAGTTTCCATTGTCCTGAAGGGTTCACCATCCTGCAGCTCCTGTCATTGTGCTTTATTCCTAGTCTGTGGAAGTGTCCGAACCATGTACCTGCATTCAAATCGCTTGATACATAGTCCTGGTTTATAGTCCGAGCCAGTGTTTCCCAACCAGGGTGCCTCCAGCTGTTGCAAAACTACAACTCCCAGCACGCCCGGACAGCCGTTGGCTGTCCGGGCATGCTGGGAGTTGTAGTTTTGCAACAGCTGGAGGCACCCTGGTTGGGAAACACTGGTTTAAGTGAATGGTACTTCAAATGGCCATGGCAGCGATCAGCTGATTGCTCAGATTTGGTTTTGAAAGGCGTTGTTTGGGTAAATGAGGCCCATGTTTTTAAAAGACTAAAAAAAAAAAAAAAAAAAAAAAAAATCCTACAATCTGGATAAAATGGTAAAAATTTTTTCTTTTTTTTTTTTTTTTATTGCTGCACTGGAAGTGCTACAATGGCTTTAAAGGGGTACTTCGGTGGAAAACTTTTAAATTTTTTTTTTTTTTATGAACTGGTGCCAGATTTGTAAATTATTTCTTTAAAAAAAAAAAAATAATTATCCTTCCAGTACTTACTAGCTGCTGAATACTACAGAAGAAATTATTTTCTTTTTGGAACAAAGAGCTCTCTGCTGACATCTCTGTCCATTTTAAGAACTGTCCAGAGTAGGAGAAAATCCCCATAGCAAACATATGCTGCTCTGGACAGTTCCTAAAATGTCAGCAGAGAGCACTGTGTTCCAAAAAGAAAATAATTTCCTCTGTAGTTTTCAGTAGAGATGAGCGAACTTACAGTAAATTTGATTCGTCACAAACTTTTCGGCTCGGCAGTTGATGACTTATCCTGCATAAATTAGTACAGCTTTCAGGTGCTCCGGTGGGCTGGAAAAGATGGATACAGTCCTAGGAAAGAGTCTCCTAGGACTGTATCCACCTTTTCCAGCCCACGGGAGCACCTGAAAGCTGAACTAATTTATGCAGGAAAAGTCATCAATTACCGCGCCGAGAAGTTCGTGACGAATCGAATTTACTGTAAATTCGCTCATCTTTAGTTTTCAGCAGCTAATAAGTACTGGAAGGATTAAGATTTTTTAATAAAAGTGATTTACAAATCTGTTTAACTTTCTGGCACCAGTTGACTTTCAAAAAAAAGTTTTCCACCGGAGAACCCCTTTAACCCCTTCATGACCCAGCCCATTTTCACCTTCATGACCTGGGCATTTTTTGAAAATCTGACCACTGTCACTTTAAACATTAATAACTTTGGAATGCTTTTACTTATCATTCTGATTCCGAGATTGTTTTTTCGTGACATATTCTACTTTATGTTATCGGTAAAATTTCACTGATATTTGTATCCTTTCTTGGTAAAAAATCTAAAAATTTCATGAAAATTTTTAAAATTTAGCATTTTTCTAACTTTGAAAGTCTCTGCTTGAAAGGAAAATGGATATTCCAAATAAATTTCATATTGATTCACATATACAATATGTCTACTTTGTGTTTGCATTAAAAAATTGACAAGTTTTTACTTTTGGAAGACACCAGAGGGCTTCAAAGTTCCGCAGCAATTTTCCAATTTTTCTCAAGATTTTCAAAATCGTAATTTTTCAGGGCCCAGTTCAGGTTGGAAGTGGATTTTAAGGATCTTCATATTAGAAATACCCCATAAATGACCCCATTATAAAAACTGCACCCCCCAAAGTATTCAAAATGACATTCAGTAAGTGTTTTAACCCTTTAGGTGTTTCACAAGAATAGCAGCAAAGTGAAGGAGAAAATTCTAAATCTTCATTTTTTACACTCGCATTTTCTTGTAGACCCAATTTTTGAATTTTTACAAGGGGTAAAAGGAGAGAAATCACCCTAAAATTGGTAACCCAATTTCTCTTGAGTAAGGAAATACCTCATATGCGTATGTAAAGTGTTCGGTGGGCACAGTAGAGGGCTCAGAAGGGAAGGAGCGACAATGGGATTTTGGAGAGTACGTTTTTCTGAAAGGGTTTTTGGGGGGCATGTCCCATTTAGGAAGCCCCTATGGTGCCAGAACAGTGGACCCCCCCCCACATGTGACCCCATTTTGGAAACTATACCCCTCATGGAATTTAATAAGGGATGCAGTGAGCATTTACACCCCACTGGCGTTTGACAGATATTTGAAACAGTGGACTGTGCAAATCAAAAATTTTATTTTTCATTTTCACAGACCACTGTTCCAAAAATCTGTCATACACCAGTGGGGTGTAAATGCTCACTGCACCCCTTATTACATTCCGTGAGGGGTGTAGTTTCCAAAATGGGGTCACATGTGGATATTTATTGTTTTGCGTTTGTCAGAACTGCTGTAACAATCAGCCACCCCTGTGCAAATCGCCTCAAATGTACATGGTGCACTCTCCCTTCTGGGCCTTGTTGTGCGCCCCCAGAGCACTTTGCGCCCACATATGGGGTATCTCCGTACTCAGGAGAAATTGCGTTACAAATTTAGAGGGTCTTTTTTCCCTTTTACCTCTTGTGAAAATGAAAAGTATAGGGCAACACCAGCATGTCAGTGTAAAAAATTTATTTTTTTACACTAACATGCTGGTGTAGACCCCAACTTCACCTTTTCATAAGGGGTTAAAGAAGAAAAAGCCCCCCAAAATTTGTAAGGCAATTTCTCCCGAGTACGGCGATACCCCATATGTGTCCCAAAACTGTTGCCCTGAAATACGACAGGGCTCCAAATTGAGAGAGCGCCATGCGCATTTGAGGCCTGAATTAGGGATTTGCATAGGGGTGGACATAGGGGTATTCTACACCAGTGATTCCCAAACAGGGTGCCTCCAGCTGTTGCAAAACTCCCAGCATGCCTGGACAGTCAATGGATGTCCGGCAATACTGGGAGTTATTATTTTGCAACAGCTGGAGGCTCCGTTTTGGAAACAGTAGCGTACCAGACGTTTTTCATTTTTTGGGGGGAGGGGGGCTGTGTAGGGGTATGTGTATATGTAGTGTTTTTTACTTTTTATTTTAGGTTAGTGTCAGTGTAGTGTAGTGTTTTTAGGGTACAGTCACATGGGCAGAGGTTCACAGCAAGTTTGCCGCTGGAAGTTTGAGCTGCAGCGCAAAATTTGCGCCATCTCAAACTTGCAGCACTCACTGTAAACCTCCGCCCATGTGAGTGTACCCTGTACATTCACATTGGGGGGGGGGGGGCAAACATCCAGCTGTTGCAAACTCCGAGCATGCCCTTTGGCTGTCCGTGCATGCTGGGAGTTGTAGTTTTGCAACAGCTGGAGGAACACTGGTTTGGAAACACTAAGTTAAGTAATAAACTTTCAAGTGTTTTGCAACCAAACTTAGTGTTTCCAAACCAGTGTGCCTCCAGCTGTTGCAAAACTACAACTCCCAGCATGCATGGTCTGTCAGTGCATGCTGGGAGTTATAGTTTTGCAACAATTGCAACAGCTGGAGGCACTGAGGTAGGAAACGGACAATGTTTCCCAACTAGTGTGCCTCCAGTTGTTGCAAAACTACAACTCCCAGCATGCCCAGACTGCCAAGGCATGCTGGAAGTTGTAGTTCGGCAATATCTGAAGGATCAGATGTTGCCGAACTGCAACTTCCAGCATGCTTAGGCAGTCTGGGCATGCTGGGAGTTGTAGTTTTGCGACATCTGGAGGTCCACAGTTTGGAGACCACTGTATAATGGTCTCCAATCTGTGCTCTTCCAGATGTTAGAGAACTACAGCTCCCAGCATGCCTGGACAGACTGAGCATGCTGAGATTTGTAGTTTTGCAACATCTGGAAGAGCACAGATTGGAGACCATTATACAGTGGTCTCCAAACTGTGGACCTCCAGATGTTGCAAAACTACAACTCCCAGCATGCCCAGAAAGCCAAAGGCTGTCTGGGCATGCTGGGAGTTGCAGTTTTGAAACTCTCAGAGGCAGCAGTGAGATCGCTTTACGGCGATCTCACTGCTGCCAATGAAGATGCCGCACTGCTGCCGGAAACTCACCTCCGGGACGCAGCGCAGCCAGGACCGCACGGAAGGACGCCGGGACCGCCTGGAGGACGCCGGGACCGCTCGGGACACCGCTCCGGCGGGTAAGTGACGCCGGGGGACGGGTCAGGGACACTTAGCAGACCGGTGTGTGTCCCGATCCCCGTGATCGTGACTCACACACCGCGCTGCTAAGTATTCTGATAGCGAAACGCTGCTATCAGCTAGTCAGATTTGACCAGCTGATAGCAGCGATCGCTGGGGGGGGTGGGGGACGAAACCCCCCGTGGTCGCACGGTAAGATGGCTGGCTAGCAGTGATAGCCACCATCTTTCCGGGCGCTGCGGGATGCCGCGAGTAGCGGCAGTAATGTCCATGACGTACCTGTATGTCATGGGTCGGGAACACCTTGCCACCCATGACGTACAGGTATGTCATAGGTCGGGAAGGGGTTAATTCAGTTATTCATGTGACACTGCAGTAAATCATGGGCCCCAGTGGTTTCTTCCTGTATGTAAAGCACATAACGGATTGGGATTACTTTTTGGCTGCAGTGTCATGTGAACAATGTACATGATAACACCACTGGGGGATACTGGACTGGGGGGGGAGTTTAGGGGAGAGTAAAGATCATACACCTGGATAAAAATCTGCCAGAAAACCCCTTTAGGGTTCACACGTACGCAGATTTGATGCACAGCTTCTAATCTGCATTTACAAATCCTGCGCATCAAATCTGCGCAGGATCCTGTACATGTGAACGTAGCCTTAATTTGGAAATAAAAAATATAAAAACAATGGCTAAAATGTTTTAGAAAAATATACATTGCTTTCCAATTTAATTCCACCAGTCTCGCCACCCCAAGTGTTATCAGTATTAACGTTGGCCCGGCAATCATCTGACCACCGCTATGGAAGCCCGCTTACATGTTGTAGTATAGAACCCCTTTAAAAAGGGAGATCCAAGAATAGAAATACAAAACAGCTCCACACCTGTACAGTGATCCCTCAACTTACAATGGCCTCAACATACAATAGTTTCAACATATAATGGTCTTTTCTGGACCATTGTAACTTGAAACCAGACTCAACATACAATGCTACGGACAGTCCAGATCTGTGATATCTGTCACAACTGGAGGAACTTACCAATCAGAATTGACATTTTACTGGTAAATCACCTGTATTACTGAAGTGCATGCACTGACTGGTGTCTGGTAGCGCCCCCTACAGTACAGGGAGGAACTACAAGTTCTGTGCTACTCCTTACCTGTGCCAGGGTTAGCTGCTCCTTTGGACATCTAGTAAGGGTGGCTCCATTTGGGATATTGTGTGTACTGAATAGGACCCTGAAGAAGCTCCTGTCCTCTACATAAACCAGTGTTTCCCAACCAGGGTGTCTCCAGCTGTTGCAAAACTACAACTCCCAGCATGCCCGGACAGCCAACGGCTGTCCGGGCATGCTGGGAGTTGTAGTTTAGCAATACCTGGAGGCACCCTGGTTGGAAAACCCTGACATAGACAGTGATTTACAGCTTCAAGCAGATCTTTCTTACTTTTATATGTAAGGACTTACTTTATCTATATTAGTTATCTACTTATTTTTCTTTAATCCTCACTTTTTCCTTTTTTTCGGATGACATTTTGGGGCTTCAGAACCAATTACCAGGTTTCCATAGAGTTATGGTCTCAACTAGAGATGAGCGAACGTACAGTAAATTCGATTTGTGAAGAACTTCTCGGCTCGGCAGTTGATGACTTTTCCTGCATAAATTAGTTCAGCTTTCAGGTGCTCCCATGGGCTGGAAAAGGTGGATACAGTCCTAAGAGACTCTTTTCTAGGACTGTATCCACCTTTTCCAGCCCACCGGAGAACCTGAAAGCTGAACTAATTTATGCAGGATAAGTCATCAACTGCCGAGCCGAGAAGTTTGTGACGAATCGAATTTACTGTAAGTTCGCTCATCTCTAGTCTCAACATACAATGGTTTCAACATACAATGGTTGTCCTGGAACCAATTAATATTGTAACTTGAGGGACCACTGTACTCAGGTTGTGTGTGGTATTACAACTTGGCTCCATTCACTTCATTGGAATTGACCTGCAATACCATACCTAACCTGCAGACAGGGGTGGTGCTGTTTTTCTAATCCTGGTTAAACTCCTTTTTAAAGGAATAATTTAGGAGGAAGACAGTGCTGTATACAACAAAGGTAGTTCCGCATATAAGCTTGGGTAAGTCTTAATAAACGTCGGGCATAGATTTAGCCATTTATATCTAAATTTGGCAGAAGTGGCATCAGTTATGTAAGAAGTCAGATTACATTAGAAACGTTTTTCTCAATATTTATGCACAATACATACTCCTATATGTTTTATTTCTCTAATGCCCGGGGTGGTGGAGTTGGAGGTCAGAACCCCGTCACGTCTCCAGAAACCCTTTCTTGTATCATTTTGTCCGCCTGCGGTGGGGAGCTAATCTTCTCATGCCTCATTATGCTGGCACTAGGCGTTTTCTCTTGTTCAGATTACAGGGCGGAGGAAAAGGGATTTAAATGGAAATGATTTAGTAAATCCTATGTAACCTGTCAGCACTTCTGAGAGAATATAGACAGTCTTATTGATGCAGGCAGCACCTCCTTTTCTTTAATAGAGGATTCTCCAACATAAAGGTGATTTCACATCTTAGTACTTGATGGGAGTTGTAGTTTTGCAACAGCGAGGGGGCACTGGCATTAAATGTTTCTGAATCAGACCATTGTTACTTATTATAGGACATCAGGCTATGCCCCGACCTGGCCCGGGCTGACTGTTCTTCTGAATCACATTTGGATCACCATTGCATGTAACCTGTCCTTATGGTCAAACTTCGCACTTAAAGTTTATGTTTCTGAATTACATAAGTGACAGCAGATTTTATCACTGTTACATTACCTATAGCTAAATGTATAGAAACCTAGAATGTGTTGGCAGATAAGAACCATTTGGCCCATCAAGTCTGCCCAATAATCTGAATGCGATCAATAGTCCCTGGCCCTATATTCAGGGGTTTGGAAATGTAAAAAAAAAAAAAAAATAGTATGTAAATAAGGTCTTTATTAATAGAAACCTAATAGGCAGACCAGTATGTCACCCCCGTTAAGTGGATAGGGCCCCTGGTAAGCAAGTCCACCCCATTAAGTAGGTAGTCCCCTTTAGGAAGATATGTCCCTTTATCAGGTATCCTCATCAGGTAGGCAGGTAGGGCTCCCCTAGTAAGTAAATAATGCCCATATAGATATGTCCCCCCAGTTGGTAGGAAGGGTGGGCTGAGGGCTCGCCAGTAGGCAGGCAGAGCCCCAGAAAGATATGTCCCCCATTAGGTAGAGTTCCCCCAAATGAAGACAGGCCCCCATATAGATATGACCCTAATCAGGTAGGGCTCCCCTGTAGGTAGACAGGCCCCACATAGATGTGACCCCCATCAGATAGGGCTCCCCAGTAGGTACACAGGCCCCCATATAGATATGACCCCCCCCCCATCAGGTAGGGCTCCCCAGTAGGCAGACAGGCCCCAGATAGATATGACCCCCATCACTGATGGGGGTCATATCTATTTGGGGGGCCTGTCTTCCTACTAGGAAGCCCTACCTGATGATCATAGGCCCCCAGATGGATATGGCAGGTAGGGCTCTCATTTAAACAATTATACCCCCTAAGTAGACAAGGTTAGCCCCTGGTGGTAGGCAGGTCTTCCCTTATGTAGTAAGTAACTGCTACTTACATCTGCCTGCGGGGACTTCCTGGCAGAGGTGTGCTTTAAGTGACGTCCTCGCACGCACCTCCGCCAGGAAGTCCCTGCAGGCAGATGTAAGTAGCAGTTACTTACTAGCAGTTTAGTGACGGGGCAAGACTTGGTTGCCCCATCATATGTGAATTTCTTCCGGCATTTAGTGCTGCTTGCCTGAAGCAGGGCTATATGCCTGAAGAAATCACCTGCCCGGCGCCCGAAACTGCATGTCCCGGACATCGGGAGATACAAATGCCACATGCCTGTATATTATATCCCTATCCCATGTATGCTTAGATGCCTTCAGGGTAATTGCAGGGCAAAGCGATAGAAGTCACATGGGAATTTTTAGGCCACAAATTCACACTTTAGCCCTAGTCATACAGGCCGTAGATACAGGTTGACCTAAAACAACCTGCGTCTGGGGAGTGATCTGCAGCCTGACAGCAAGGAAGAGGCCACATCTCCTATAATAACTATGTATTACAGCGCTGGTCTAACACCGGTTGATCTTCAGCTGTTACAAAACTGCTACTTCTAACAGGCTGTGATAGCCTCCAACAGTTGGGGCACGTTGGGAGTTGTAGTTTTACTATGTAGCAAATTGCTATTATACGCTTCTTATGTAATTGATATAAGTCTAGGAAGAAAATGCTATGTAGATGGCTGTATGGTGCAAGGCTTACTTAGAGCAGTGGTCTCAAACTGTGGCCCTCCAGATGTTGCAAAACTTCAACTCCCTGCACGCCCGGACAGCCTACGGCTGTCCGGGCGTGCTGGGAGTTGAAGTTTTGCAATTGTCTGGAGGGCCACAGTTTGAGACCACTGACTTAGAGGATTATGTATGACACACAGGGGGGGACATTTATCATTTGCTTTACACCACTTAAGTGTTCTAAATGTCCCTGCAAATTTTGCGCAGTTGCATTTTTTGCCCAATTTTTTTTCTACTTTACACAAACATTGATAAATATCCCCCACAGTGTCTATATAAGGCCAGGTTCACATATTTTTTTTTTTTTTTATCTAAAGCCGAGGAACGTGCTCTCGAATCACCCAAAGTGCAAGAAAAAGTGCAAACGTGTTACACTAAAAAAAACGTGCACAAAGGATGCGGTCTATCGCAAGCCCTTCTCCGATAGGAGAGAGGCCCCCCAACAAACCTTACCCTTCGCCTCCGGACCAAAAGGTACCTGCGAGGTTCCAGGTTCGATGTCCCTTTTCGCCAAAGCTACTAGGGGACCTCAAATGCTCCCGGCATCCCCCTTGGCGTTAGCCAAGGTATCTGCCCGCAGAGCCGATAACGGTAGGTACCCTGCCAAAGCAGGAGTACCCGGGGTGTTTGCAGGGAGGTGCGGAACCTAATGGCCACACACACACCTCCCCTAGACCGCCAGGAGGGACACCCAGAAAGGCTACCGCATCCTGACAAATCCTGTGAACACACAACACGCAAAAAGTGACACAGTGAGACAAAAATAAGTGAATGTGTGCAGATATACTGACATCCGGCCGGATCTATAAAAATGTCTCTGATCCTAGCCAGAAGGCCGGGAATCAAGAGGTGAGTGCCACAAGGTGAAGAGATTATGGTGCCCGTGCTTCAACTCAGTGAGTCCATCCTCCCAGTGAGTTTCGGCACCTCGGGGTCACCACTCCCCGAGGCACAAAAGTACCTCGGCTCTAGACCTTCTCAGCCTCATGGTGAGACCCGGAGGGACCAGGTCACATTGGGGCAGCCGTCGAGCTGATTCCTCAGAACCAGCCCCGGAAAGCCCTGGTACACCTGCATCCTCCATGCAGCACCCATCCCCACCAGCCCCATACCGGCGTAGTGTACCACCAGCATGAAAACTGATAAGAACAGATACTACACTTGATCTTAGCCAAGGCCAGGTTCACATATGTCTGGCGATCCAATGCCATCCCAGATGTGAACGGCAAATGCAAATAGCTGGATCTGTGGCACTTGGTGTCCCATCCAGTCACAAGCAGCCAGCAAATTTCTTGAATTCACATCAATAGAGTTTGTAGAAAACTATGTACACGCTGCAGAAACAACCCCAATACAATGTAGAGAAAGTATTTTCAGTCTCCCGAATAATCTCCTGCATGGGAACATGGCCTTCGCAGAAAGAGCGCAGTTTTGCAAACCGCATGTGCTTCCTGTCCATAGTGTGGCCGTCAGCAATTATGGATATCCTAATTTAAATAGTTCTTTTATCAGATCATCAGATTGTCTTGTGAGACACAGGTTTTACCACTAGATGGCACTACTGATCTAAAAGATTGGAAAGACTATATTCGGCCACAAGTCACATACTCGGTTAAAAATAAAAGCAAAATTAAATAATCCCGAGTAAGAGTATTATTAAAAGTCTAAAATCATTAGTTTGCAAACATTAGGAGTTAAAGCATACACACTTTATTATTTTCTAGCAGCTAAAACCATCATTATCCTTTAATAGCAATATCTGATTTCAAGGGAAGCAAAATATATATATATATATTATTCGAATATGTTTAATGTTGTTTTTCTATGAAATTAGCTGTAGTTTGTGGTTGAAATGGGGAAAAGATAGGGAGAAATATATGAAATAAGGAGATTGATGACAATTAATAGAATCCATGGAAAGTGAAAAGATAGATGTGCACACACATCTATGTATGTAAAATATATACGCACACACTCACGGAACAGCCATAACATTAAAACCACCAACAGTTGAAGTGGATAACATTGATAATCTTATTAGAAGAAAAAAAATAGGTAAATTTGGATCCATCTGATGCTGAAAGAAACCGTGTCGTTAAAGGGGTACTCCTATGGAAAACTTTTTTTTTTTTTTTTTTGCCAGAAAGTTAAACAGATTTGTAAATCACTTTCTATAAAAAAACTAATCTTAATCCTTCCAGTACTTTTTAGGGGCTGTATACTAAAGAGAAATCCAAAAAAGAAATGCATTTCCTCTGATGTCATGACCACAGTGCTCTCTGCTGACCTCTGCTGTCCATGTCAGGAACTGTCCAGAGCAGGAGAAAATCCCCATAGCAAACATATGCTGCTCTGGACAGTTCTTAAAATGGACAGAGATGTCAGCAGAGAGCACTGTGGACATGACAGAGGGAATGCATTTCTTTTTTGGATTTCTCTTTAGTATACAGCCCTTAAAAAGTACTGGAAGGATTAAGATTTTTTTTATAGAAGTGATTTACAAATCTGTTTAACTTTCTGGCACCAGTTGATTTAAAAAAAAAAAAAAAAAAATTTCCATAGGAGTACCCCTTTAACGACACTGTTCCTTTCAGCATCAGATGGATCCAAATTTACCTAATTTTTTTTCTTCTAATAAGATTATCAAAGGGGTACTCCTATGGAAAACTTTTTTTTTTTTTTTTTTTTTAATCAACTGGTGCCAGAAAGTTAAACAGATTTGTAAATCATTCTATAAAAAAAATCTTAATCTTTCCAGTACTTTTTAAGGGCTGTATATTAAAGAGAAATCCAAAAAAGAAATGCATTTCCTCTGTCATGACCACAGTGCTCTCTGCTGACATCTCTGTCCATTTTAAGAACTGTCCAGAGCAGCATATGTTTGCTATGGGGATTTTCTCCTGCTCTGGACAGTTCTTAAAATGGACAGCAGAGGTCAGCAGAGAGCACTGTGGTCATGACATCAGAGGAAATGCATTTCTTTTTTGGATTTCTCTTTAGTATACAGCCCCTAAAAAGTACTGGAAGGATTAAGATTTTTTAATAGAAGTGATTTGCAAATCTGTTTAACTTTCTGGCACCAGTTGATAAAAAAAAATAAAAAAAAATAAATAAATTAAAAAAAATTCCATAGGACTTTAAGGCAATTTCGAATCCAAATGATTTTATTTATGTGTAAAAGACAACACATTTTGGAAGGTAAAACATCGTATTCTCCCAAAACACGTTGTCTTTTACATTACTGTAACAAAATAGATTCTTCTCATTTTAGATGAGCTATGCCATTGCAGGGTCCAATGTGGTCATTGCAGTTACTTTTGTGTTGTGTCCCATGCATTTTTTTCATGGCGCAGACATTTGGCCAATGTTTCCCAACCAGGGTGCCTCCAGATGTTGCAAAAGTACAACTCCCAGCATGCCCGGACAGCCAACGGCTGTCCGGGCATGCTGGGAGTTGTAGTTTTGCAACACCTGGAGGCACCCTGGTTGGGAAACACTTCATTAGGCTGTAGTTCTATTATATTTACAAGCCATCATGGGTGTTGTGCCCTTAGCAAAACAACATCAGGTTAGTATGTTATTTATGCTCTCAGTATTCCACTTTTATTTGGGATGTGCCATACCAATTTTTTTTTTTTTTTTTTAGTCCAATGGGTGGAATCTATTGGGCAGCAAGTGGACATTCAGTTCTTGAAGTTCATATGTTGGAGCAGGAAAATGGGCAAATGTTATAATCTAAGTAGCTTTGGTTTGGGCCAAATAGTGACAACTAGACAATTGGGTCAGAACATCTCCAAAATGGTGGATCTTGTGGGGTATATCCAGTGTGCAGTGTCTAGCTCAGCGTTTCCCAACCAGGGTGCCTCCAGCTGGCACCCTGGTTGGGAAACACTGGTCCTGGAGGCAGCCTGGTTGGGAAACACTGGTCCTGGAGGCAGCCTGGTTGGGAAACACTGGTCCTGGAGGCAGCCTGGTTGGGAAACACTGGTCCTGGAGGCAGCCTGGTTGGGAAACACTGGTCCTGGAGGCAGCCTGGTTGGGAAACACTGGTCCTGGAGGCAGCCTGGTTGGGAAACACTGGTCCTGGAGGCAGCCTGGTTGGGAAACACTGGTGTAGTGCAATCCCACAGAAGAGCTGCTGTAGCATTATTGGCTGAAAAATGCTGGCTGTAATAGAAAGGAGTCAGAACACACAGGACATCACAACTTGTGTATCTGCAGACCGGTGTTTTGTCATAGAATGTGTTTTGCTGTACCCATTCTACGGCAAAACACCGGTCACAGTTTCCATGCTGACCCCTGTCTATTGATAAAAGTGCCTTCTATGGGCACATTAACATCAGAACTGGACTATGGAGCAATGAAGATGGCGGCCCAGTCTGGTGACCAGGTGCCTGTGCATTGCTTACATGGAGAAGAGACTGCAGCAGGACACACTATAGGGAACAGACAGGCCAGCAGTGGCAGTGTGATGCTCTGTGCAGTGTTTTGGCATGCTCTAGATGTTTACCACCTACCTAAACACTTTGCAGACCAAGCATACCCCTTTTATGGCACGGGCAGAATAATGTGCCCGACTACATTGCAAAAATTGTTCACGAATGGTTTGAGAAAGTGACAAATTGTTCAAGGTATTGACTTGGCTTCCAAAAGTCCTCATATCTCAATTTTATCAGGTGTCTGTGTGATGTGTCTGATCCAGTGTTTCCTAACCAGTGTGCCTCCAGCTGTTGCAAAACTACAACTCCCAGCATGCTGGGAGTTGTAGTTTTGCAATAGCTGGAGGCACACTGGTTGGGAACCACTGTATATACTGTACAGACATGGCTGTGTTCACACTATATACTTCATTCAATTGTCCTGTATTAGGCCGGTTTCACACTATATCATGCTGGGAGTTGTAGTTTTGCAATAGCTGGAGGCACACTGGTTGGGAACCACTGTATATACTGTACAGACATGGCTGTGTTCACACTATATAGTTCATTCAATTGTCCTGTATTAGGCCGGTTTCACACTATATCATGCTGGGAGTTGTAGTTTTGCAATAGCTGGAGGTACACTGGTTGGGAAACACTGGTCTGTTCCATAGAGGCCGCACCTTGCAACATACAGGACTTGAAGCATTTACTGGCAGATACCACAGGTCACTTCCAGAGGTCTTGTGGAGCCCAGACCTTGGCGGGTTAGACACACAAAAAAAATAAACAGGTGAAAACAGGACCCACAGAATATTAGGCAGGATGTTTTAGTGTTCCAGCTGAGGGGTGTAAATTTATGTACATGTTATATATCAAGTGATGAGCGTTCAGCCTAATTCTGGCTGAGATTGTAATTAACCATAATTTATTCCCAGGGCTGACTCTTCAGTAAGTTAGAGGGGAGGGTAAAGTGCGATATAGATTTCCTCCGAGCTCTGTCAGTGTTAGAGACAACGGAGCGAGTGTAACATTCAATGCAATTAGCATACAGATGGTATAGACAACCGGCATATTACTATCTTCCCCACACCTCGACTTATGTGACGTGAAATGAATCCTGAAAAGATGGAAAGAAAAGTATGAAAATATTTTAAAACACATGTAGAAATAACATTTTGTATTTCTTATAGCCGTTCCAAAATTCCACATATAGTTGTTAACCTCTTTCTATTGTCCAGTCACACATTGCTGGAATAAAGCAGTTCACATGTGCGATAAAGTCGATATAAAATGGCTCTCCTCTATTCTACATAGACACTATCTCATGGTATATGAGGACGATGTCACACGTCATAGCTTATCTAAATATGTCTTATCCAAACTTATATGAATTTAAATTGCAACAACACTGAGGAAGGATATCTGTTTCCTGGAAACTTCATAGGTCGAGACTTGCCTGAGACTCCAGGATAGTGATTTGTCAGAAGTTCCATTTAAGTCTGCGGGACTTTAGTCAAATGCATATCCTGGTGCACTGTAGTCTCAGGCTAAGTCTGTGTTCACACTGTTAGTCTTGTGCTTGTACCCGTGTTCAGTATTTAGTCTTCCTGTTAAGAGTCCTGACCCGTATTCCTCCATGTTATGGAGTTTGGTTTTGTAATATTCCTGTTTGACATCTTGATCTGTATTCCTTCATGTATTGGAGTTTGAACAGACTCCAGAGAAAACTTCAAAAGACAAAATCAGAGGTTGTCGAGAAATAGTCACCAATTAAACAGAAATACCCTACCAAAAAATAGAAATGAATTCACAAACACAATTCAGATAAAGACAAGTAATTGAACAATAGTTAAAAAAACAGATACAATAATAAAAGCACCAGAACTCAAACAAAAGGTAGGACACACTGGTGGTGGTAAAAGAAGGAACAACAAAGGCTAAATGACAATAAATTGTTGCTACAAAGGCATACAAAAAGCGCATAGTGTAATGTAAATGGCTACCTGCATTGGCAGGGAGAAGACCAAACAGGGTGCCAGACCTTACCTACCCAACCCCAATTATCATTTCGCTGCACAAAATGCTTCCTCAGGGGGCGTGACAGCGTCACTCCCCCTGAGGAAGCATTTTGTGCAGCGAAATGATCATTGGGGCTAGGTAGGTAAGGTCTGGCACCCTGTGGGGTCTTCTTCTCCCTGCCAACCGATATCCTTTGCTGATTGCTGTCAGGCTTTAAGTTTTTGTTGGAAATTCTGAATCCGCATCGTCTAATATTCCAGTATGCTTCTATATGAGTACATAAGTGCCACTTTATAGTTGTTATAGCCACTGAAATACATTTTCTATCACCAACACTTTTACACTTTTTATATACACATATATATATATATATATATATAAATAATATTATGAACGCTTAAGTGCACTACATTTCTGCCACATTTCATATTTGCATTTTGAGAGCAAAAGTCAGCATGGTGCAGGTAGCTGCACTAAAGAGCAATTCATTCATAGCTATATAGATAAAAAGCATTGGTTGCTCAAAGAACAGTGGCATGTTATCTATAAGATGTGCCGTGTGACATAGCTTTACTGAATACATTTAGTTACATTTCAGAGTATAGCGGTACATGGATGTGTAGTATGTCCATATATTGGTACCTAAAAATGTGGTATGTTGGAATTTTTATAGTCAAATTGGTATAAAGTTAAATATGACTGTCTTACCCTTTGATGACCACCCCCCGAGCTGTATGGTTCATAATCTCCCCGTATGGTCCAGCCAGGAAGCGCCAACCCTCCAAACCATAGTGTGCATTGCCCATACCTGATATTCTCAGACTGATTCATAAATATATTGTTTATTAATTATTGATTTATAATTATTTAGTGATTTCTTAAAAATTTGCTTGAATTAAAATGCACTATTAGCGTTAAAATGAAGCCATATTGATGGCTTACTCTTAGTATAGGCTATCAATATGAGATCAGTACAATGATTGGCTGGTTGAACTGGCTGCTTTGGCCCGTCACTTACAGAGGTCTCTACATTGTTCTCAGGACATGACAGTACGTTTTGTTGCGGCTGTGTCTAGAATTGCAGCTTAAAGGAGCTTCTAAATCAACTGGTGCCAGAAAGTTAAACAGATTTGTAAATTACTTCTATAAAAAAATAAAAAATATTAATCATTCCAGTACAGTACTTATCAGCTGCTGTTATGATCCACAGGAAGTTCTTTTCTTTATGAATTTCTTTTCTGTCTGACCACAGTGCTCTCTGCTGACACCTCTGTCTATTTTAGGAACTGTCCAGAGTAGAAGCAAATCTCCATAGCAAACCTTTCCTGCTCTGGACAGTTCCTGATTATGGACACAGTTGTCAGCAGAGAGCACTTGTGGTCAGACAGAAAGGAAGTTCAAAAAGGACTTCCTGTGGATCATACAACAGCTGACAAGTACTGGAAGGATTAAGATTTTTTAATAGAAGTAATTTACAAATCTGTTTTAACTTTCTGGCACCAGTTGATTTAGATTTTTTTTTTTTCCAGTGGAGTTCCCCTTTAAGCCCTTTGAAATTAATGGAGCTAAGCCACAGTGGTCCCTTCAATCAGTTACATTTTGAGAGTGCTAGGAGTCAGACCCCCACATATCTGATTTTGATGGCCTATTCTAAGAATGTCATCAATATTAAGGCCCTTTAAACAAGAAGAGTTCTAAGGTGCCCTGTAGGTTAACCCAGTCATGCACTGTACTCTCTGTTTAGCCTGTAGAAGAGGTACTCTACACCACCTTTGATGCCCCCTATTGTAAAGCCAGCCAGGGAATCAGTTGATATGCAGGCAAATATACATTGTATTAGGGTAGTGTATGCCATCCATTCAGTTGATTGGCCAACCATGTAGTCAGACCAGTCTGCCAGAGTGAGAACAGTCTTCAGAAGGGAACCTTATTCCCTTCTCTGACTTTATTTATGACCCAAATAGGTGTATAGAATCGGATTTTCCTATTAAGATAGCCTTTAACCTTTAAACCCATCCAATATTAACCAGCAGTACATGCTATGAAACAGTCAGTGATTGGCCTACTGAATGTGACTTAAATCTTATAAAAACCAACGTAGACAAAATCATAAGTGTACTCTTAGAAACCGCATAGTTTCCATTGTCCTGAAGGGTTCACCATCCTGCAGCTCCTGTCATTGTGCTTTATTCCTAGTCTGTGGAAGTGTCCGAACCATGTACCTGCATTCAAATCGCTTGATACATAGTCCTGGTTTATAGTCCGAGCCAGTGATTCCCAACCAGGGTGCCTCCAGCTGTTGCAAAACTACAACTCCCCGCATGCCCGGACAGCCAAAGGCTGGGAATCAGTAATCCAAGCACTGATAGAAAACATCGACAGCAACAAATTGTGTGTGTGTGTGTGTGTATATATATATATATATATATATATAATATATAATATATATATATATATATAATATATATAGAGAGAGAGAGAGAGATATGTATAGATATGTGTAGATAGAGAGACAACTAGCACGTGGAGCAGCACTCAATGTATAGAGGAGATGGGTGCAAGCTGTGGTCAGGCTCCGGTCTTGATACAGTATACGGATACACAGCAGCACTCCTGGAGTAGTGATGAAGGTTGTAGCTTTATTGAATCAAAGTGTTACAGCGAAGTTTTGGCCACCTCTCGTGGCCTTCATCAAGGCTTGATGAATGCCATGAGAGGTGGCCGAAACATTGCTGTAACATTGATACAATAAAGCCACAACCTTGATCACTACTCTGGGAGTGCTGCTGTGTATCTGTATGATAGATATAGACAGGGAGGCTGGTAATCTTTACAATTATCACCAATTATCATTTGTTACATTAAAGACATTTGCAAACAAAGTTCATCCTAGGAATGCAATGTCCTAAATCTTCCTCATCACTTTCCATTCTATTTCCCTCTCTTTGTCACCTTGTTATATGCATATGCATGAATAAGCCAGCATGTGATTGGTAACTCTCTCTCTCTTCCCTTCTTTTTCCCCGTTCTTCATCTCCATCCACGTATGTTTTGGTTTGCCATCTTTCTGGTTTTGTTACCCGTTTCTGTTTCTTTATCGACCCTTCATGTAAACTTGCTTTGGAAACATCTTAAGCGGTCCATCCCCTGCGAATAGTAACAGAGGATACGTGTCTGTTTCACTATTTAGTCCCTCCGCCAACGTCTCCTTCCTCTAAGTCTGTGAGCACCCCCAGTGAAGCTGGAAGCCAGGACTCTGGTGATGGGACGACCGGAGCCAGGTAAGTTGTTATGCTATTTCTTTTACATTTTTAACAGTAATTTTACATTTTTTTCTTATTTTAGATTGCTTACTAAAAACTTATTTCTCCTTAAAATTAATGGGAGATGGCTTATTAGTACGGTATAACTTTTCAAGGGTGCTTTCCCACAGACTTTAGATCAACAGCAACTGCAGGTACATTGTGGTTCTTTTCCACACACTCTCCTTAAAGGTGTACTCCGCCCCTAGACATCTTATCCCCTATCCGAAGTATAGGAGATAAGATGTCTGATCGCTGGGGTCCCGCTGCTGCGGATAGGATATACGATGTCTGGGGCGGAGTACCTTTTTAAGAGATTATTCTAACATTAAACTACATCCCTTCCCCTTATCCCCTTACACCCTTCCCTTCAATTCCCTGGTTGGACTTGATGGACATATGTCTTTTTTCAACCATACTAACTATGTAACTATTCTGGGCAAAAAACATTTTATCCCCCATCCAAAGGATAGGGAATAAGATGTCTGATCGCAGGGGGCCTGCCGCTGGGGGAGCTGCGTCTCCAGTTTCGGAAACCTCCGGGTTCCTGGGACTGGGGACGTGACGTGACGTCACACCACACCCCCTCCATTCATGTCTATGGGAGGGGGCGTGACGGCATAGACATAAATGGAGGGGGCGTGGTGTGACGTCATGTCCCCAGTCCCGGAAACCCGGAGGTTTCCGAAACTGGAGATGCAGCTCCTGCACATAGAATGCGGGGGCTGCAGGGAGATTGTGGGGGGTCCCAGCGGCGGGCCCCCGGCAATCACTCATCTTATTCCCTATTCTTTGGATAGGGGATAAAATGTTTTTGCCTGGAATACCCCTTTAAATTTAGGATTGGGGATAAAGTAGGTGATTGACGGTGGTCCGCCACTTGGAACCAGGGTCCGTTGTTTTACAAGTGAATAGAGCACCAGAGCGCATGCTTAAAAAAACCGCTCCATTTACTGTGTATAGGACTTCCCATCAATGCTATACTTGGCTATTTCCAGCAGCTATCATCGACAGTGAATGGAGTGGTAGCACGTATGAACAAGCACCGATCCATTCTGAGGGGGGACATGGTACTCTGTTCTGGGGGTCCAATTGGAAGGACCCCCCAAGATTATACACTGCATCATCAACTATCCTGTGGTTAGGGGATACGTGTACATGGTTATAATGCCTCAAACATAACATACCATCAAAACATAACTAACATAAGGTGCTGGTCACATTATACATTCATTTGAAAAGGTCTGGAGAGCAGAATCACTTTCTGAACCCTGTTTATATCACTAGATCTACTACAGAATTTTTTAACACATTGAGTCCCTATGACATCTCGTATAGCTATATAGACAATTTAACTCTACCCCTTCCTCTTTGTGTTTGTCTTACGTGGTGGTGACAGTAGTCTTTTACAATAGGAAAAAGTATCTTCCATATCTACTGGTCTCAATATCTACTGGTCTCTGAAGTCCAACTTTTTCTGTGTCTTGTATAGATTTTGTGTTGATCATAGATATATATTAGACATCCTTGCTGGATGCATCAGTATAAGATGCCTATTATTCAATGGTCACTCTCATTAAAACAAATCTTTGCTATTGCACTCCTTATGGTAAATAAAAAATATTTCTAATAAACTTTAAAGTTTTTTCTATGTTTTATTTGTGCTTAAAAAAAAGCTCAAGAGCACATTTTCCCCCATCTTATACACAGACTTTGGACCGAAGTCCAAACACAGGAAGTGCAGCCTGGAGTGCTGAGGGGGGCGTGTCCAACCAACAGCATATGGCAGTTAAGTGTGAGAGGAGCTATGATTGGCTGATGTTGGACACACCCCTCTCAGCACTCCAGGCTGCACTTTCTGTGTTTGGACTAAGGTCCAAAGTCTGTGTATGAGATATGGGGGGGAAATGTGCTCTTGAGCTTTTATAAGCACAAATAAAACATAAAAAACTTTATTGTTTTTAAACAAAGTATATTAGAAATATTTTTATTTACTATAAGGAGTGCAATAGCAAAAATTAGTTATAATGAGTGACCATTTCAGTCTTATATTGAGATGCTTTGAAGCTTACTAACCTTCTGCATGTGCTTATTTTGCAGTTCCAGACCTTCAGCTACCATAAAGTAAAGCATATTCCTTTTTCCTTGCTTTAACATTATATGGACTTTTACATTTACAGGGAACCTGTCATTAGGAAATGCAGTCTTATCTGCAGGAATAGAGATGAGCGAACTTACAGTAAATTCGATTTGTCACGAACTTCTCGGCTCGGCAGTTGATGACTTTTCCTGCATAAATTAGTTCAGCTTTCCGGTGCTCCCGTGGGCTGGAAAAGGTGGATACAGTCCTAGGAGACTCTTTCCTAGGACTGTATCCACCTTTTCCAGCCCACCGGAGCACCTGAAAGCTGAACTAATTTATGCAGGAAAAGTCATCAACTGCCGAGCCGAGAAGTTCGTGACGAATCGAATTTACTGTAAGTTCGCTCATCTCTATGCAGGAATCATGTCATATAGCAGAGGGACCTGAGCAGATTGATATATAGTTTTTGTGAAAAAAGTTCCAGGATAAATCATTCTTGGCAAAGTAGTCACATGGGCGGTCCTGCTCAGTGACTGACAGTTATGTATATAAACAGCTGTCGATCACGGAGTAGGCCCGCCCACATGACTACTTAGCCTAGAATGAGCAGAGATTTACATAAATACATTTACATAAATAAATGACGTGAAGTTTTTTCCCACAAAACTATTTTTTAATCTTCTCAGCTCCGCCTGCTCTATAACATGACACCTGCAGTTTTAACTCTATTTTTAGTGTGACAGGTTCCCTTTAAGGTGATACCAAACTGGCGGAGTTTTTTCCTAAAAAAAAAAAAAAGTAGCACAGTGGCTATAGTCAGTATAAACATGTCTATTACAGTTGAGCAAATCTACAGTAAACACGTGTATACAAACAAATGTGTTATATCCACGTGTTTACTGTAGACATTTTGTGTTCTGTAGGTTATATTATACAAATAATTAAATGGACACTGTCACTATAAAAAACGTTTTTTAAATGTTATATAGACATGTCAAGTGTTTTAATTGGTCAGGGTCTGTGTTTTTATACCTGGCGCAGTGTTTCCCAACCAGGGTGCCTCCAGCTGTTGCAAAACTACAACTTCCAGCATGGCCGGACAGCCTTCGGCTGTCCGGCCATGCTGGGAGTTGTAGTTTTGCAACAGCTGGAGGCACCCTGGTTGGAAAACGCTGCCCTAACCGATCACTAGAACAAGCCAAAAGAAGAGCATGCTAAGCAATACAATGTACTATGTAAGCCTATTGGATTGTCAACTCATACTTCTCTCCCTGCTCGTTCTAGCGATCGGTCTGGGTCTGAACACTCAAACCCTGACCTGTCAAAACTTTTGTCTTGTTTCTAGGACATGTGAAAAGTTTATTTTTTATTTTTTTAGCGACAGGTATTCTTTAAATGGAAATATTTATTTAAATTACTGAAGGTATATAATGCTAGTTAACTAAAATCCCTACAGACTGTCATTGTTGCAATGATGTTGCCAACTTGTGCCTATGACAGGGAATGCTGGGAGTTGTAGTTCTGCAACAGTTGGGGGCACCCTAGTTGGCAAACACTGGCTTAGAGCAAGTCAGAAGAAGGGCGCATTATACATGTTCTCTCCCGACTCTGTGTTGCACAACCAAGACAAACTTAAAATTTTAGTTTATGGGATTATCTTGGTCCACCTGCTTCTCGTCCAGTCTCTAGGACATGTCAAAAGGTTTTATTTTTTTAAATCGACAGGTACGCTTTAAAGGGGTACTCCAGTGGAAACCTTTTTTTTTTTTATTTATTTTTTTATTTTTTATTTTTTAAATGAACTGGTGCCAGAAAGTTAAACAGATTTGTAAATTGATTAGAAAATGGTAAGTGCAGCTCACAATTTAGTCTAGTCCACAGTGCTCTCTGCTGACACCTCTGTCCATGTCGGGAACTGTCTTGAGCAGCATAGGTTTGCTATGGGGATTTTCTCCTGCTCTGGATATTTCCTGATACGGGCATCAGGTGTCAGCACAGAGCACTGCGGACAAGACAAAGAAAATAATTTTTCCTCCTGTAGTAGTCAGCATTAATAAGTACTGGAAGGACAAATATTTTTTTAATAGAAGTCATTTACAAATCTATTTAACTTTCTGGCATCAGTTGATTTAAAAAAAATTTGATTAAAAAAAATTCGACCGGAATACCCCTTAAACAAACAAACAAACAACCAAAACAGAATAAGGGACTTCACACGTGTCTGCACTTTTGTTAGCCTGAAGAAATGTTTACAAAATGACCTGCTACAAAATACTGTCCCTTAAAGGGGTACTCTGCCCGTAGACATCTTATCCCCTATCTAAAGGATAAGGGATAAGATGTCTAATCGCTGGGGAACCCCATGATCTCGGCTGCGGCACCCCGCTGTAATCACTACACCGAGCAAACTCGTAGGAATATGATGGATTTCTGGACAGGCCTAATCTACATGTAGAACAGCTGCACATATGTTTGCATTGTATTTTTGTTGGGCTGTATAATGTAACCACCCCCCCACAAGCATACAAGTATGTGGTATACATTACCTAGCTTATACATAATCGTAAACCTTGATGTGAAACCAGGTGTGACAGTGATCTGTGGTGGCCTATCTGACCAGCTGGAGATAGAGTTTTGCCTTAATTCCCAATTCTCAATGCTGCCGAGTGATCAGTATTGCAATGTGTATTACTTATCACCTTGGTTCAAGGGGCTTGTGTTTAATGTCAACCATCAGTCCATGGACAACTTAAATGGAAGCAACCAGCAGCCTCCGACACGCATCATGAGGGTTAAAGGGGTACTCCGGTGGAAAACTTTTTTTTTTTTTTTTTTTTTTTAAATCAACTGGTGCCAGAAAGTTAAACTGATATGTAAATTACTCCTATTAAAAATCCTTCCAGTACTTATTAGCTGCTGAATACTACAGAGAAAGTTCTTTTCTTCTTGGAACACAGTGCTCTCTGCTGAAATGACGGGCACAGTGCTCTCTGCTGACATCTCTGTCCATTTTAAGAACTGTCCAGAGTAGGAGAAAATCCCCATAGCAAACATATGCTGCTCTGGGCAGTTCCTAAAATGGACAGAGATGTCAGCAGAGAGCACTGTACTTGTGATGTCAGCAGAGAGCTTTGTGTTCCAAAAAGAAAAGAACTTCCTCCGTAGTATTCAGCAGCTAATAAGTACTGGAAGGATTAAGATTTTTTAAATGAAGTAATTTACAAATCTGTTTAACTTTCTGGCACCAGTTGATTTAAAAAAAAAAGTTTTCCACCGGAGTACCCCTTTAAGCAGTTTTGCCTGTCCTGCAGGCCCACTGAATTTTTATTAGACGTATGTTGGGTTTCACATGGATTGACACATCTGAGCCTAAGGCTGTGGTTAACCTATAATTACAGCCATGTCACATCTTGGAAACACTATCAGTACCGCATCCCAGTGGAAATGAAGATTGTTTCCTTACCAAAGAGCTGATGTGTTAGCCGTCTTCCTGTAGCAATAGTACCATTTCCTGCACATGTTTTCTGCTGTGGGCAATGTTACAAGATACCGATCATTCACACCCAACGTGTACGGAGTTCTGCTCAGGATCATGTGCGGGATCACATCTCAAAGTGGATGAGAAACAGATTAGCAGATTCTGTGTGTTACACTGTAGCAGACGTCACTACATCAGAGGAAAGTGTCTCACTATGATTTCAGTGATAATGAGATGCTGCCTATACAGATATATAGAATGATAGAATTTCTACAGTTTTATAGCAGCTAATCTAATTAAATACATTACGTAACACGTAGTAATCTTTGGTTGAGTATTTATAGTGCAAACTGAGCAACATTCACAACTAAAAATCTCCCAACAATCTTGTTGAAATCCAGCATTTCTCCTTACATCTGTCATGAACCAGGACACCTCCTTTAGGGTGCGTTCACACGGCCGTCTGTCCTAGGGCTGGGCGGTAGACCGGTTCATACCGAACACCGAAATTTTTTCCTTGCACAATAGGACTTTTTCCCATACCGCAATACCGGTGTGGCCCCTCCCCCATCTAATGAATTATCGGCCGCAGATGAGTTGCGGCGGCGCTTTAAATGAATGAGTTTGCGGCCGCCAGTGCTTTATATGAATGACTTGCGGGCCGCCGGCGCTTTATATGAATGAAATGTGAGCCATGGCAAGCTGTCACCTCCCCCTGCAAGCGCTAAAAGCCTGGCTTTTAGCGCTTGCAGGGGGAGGTGACAGCTTCAGGCTCGCAACTTAAAAGAAAACTGTCAGATATATTCTCTGCCGCACTATCCAGTTAGGAGCGGCGAAGAGAGGGAGAGCTGGAGGGAGGGGGGAATGAATATTCATAAGCAGCGCTGACATCAGTGCCAGTTAGCTGCAGAAGCCCCGCCCATGCCAGTTACAGCAAGATATACACATAGAATAAAACCACAATTGCGGGGAACGGCTGGGCGGATCCGGGCAAGGTAGGACTCAGTGGAATCGGCTTCTCCTGCACTATCCAACAGTACCTGTGGATAGTGCAGGAGAAAATATCTGACCGTTTTCCTTTAATCGTTTCCAGCGCCAACGGCCCGCAAGTCATTCATTTTAAAGTGCCGTGGCCTTGAGGAGAGGGGAGAGGGGGGATGATGTTAGAGAAATATAGCAGCACCTGGGGGTCATATATGATTAGTTCCTGGGGGGAGAATACCGTTAAATACCATGGAACCGCTATAACTTTCAAAAATACTGTGATATGCATTTTTGGTCATACCGCCTAACCCTAGTCTGTCCCCGTCCCCCCCCCCCCCCCCCCCCGTTTAGGTTCCGTGGTTGCTGCTTGTAAACAGATTACAAACGGTTGTAAAATAATCCAAAAAACAAAAAATGTTTTGGGGGGGTTTAACTGAACAATAACAGATACAAATGGATAACATCCATTATTGTCTGCTTATTAAATTTTTTTAAGTCCGTTTTTTTTTTTTTTTTTTTTTGACGGGAGAAGAACGGGATGGGTCTAGACGGCAGTGTGAACGCAGCCTTAGCTTGTCCTCATCTCCTGACAAAATCAGCAGGTTCAGACGAAGTTATTCTAATGTTTCTAGATCAGTGTTTTCCAATTGGTGTGTGTCTCCAGCTGTTGCATAACTACAACTCCCAGCATGCTCAGACAGCCGGTGGCTGTCTGAGCATGCTGGGAGTTGTAGTTTTGCAACAGCTGGAGGCACACACCCATTGGAAAACACTGTTCCAGATGTTCTTACTACCTTATAGAACTAGGCTGACCCTGTTTGCTGTTTCAGTAGCAACCAGCAGAATTGTAAATGCAGTTCTGGACTAAATTACACACAATAACATTGGATGGATTCAAGATACGTAATTTAATATACAGTGAAATCTTTCCAACTGTTAAAGGGGTACTCCGCTGGAAAACATTTATTTTTTTTTTTTTAATCAACTGGTTCCAGAAAGTTAAACAGATTTGTAAATTACTTCTTTCTAAAAATCTAAATCCTTCCAGTACTTATCAGCTGCTGTATGCTTCACAGGGAGTTCTTTTCTTTTTTTAATTTCCTGACCACAGTGCTCTCTGCTGACACCTCTGTACATGTCACGAACTGTCCAGATAGAACTGTCCCCATAGGTTTGCTATGGGGATTTGCTCCTGTTCTGGACAGTTCCTAAAATGGACAGAGGTGTCAGCAGAGAGCACTGTGATCAGGCAGAAAGGAAATTCAAAAAGAAAAGCACTTCCTGTGGAGCATACAGCAGCTGATAAGTACTGGAAGGATTAAGATTTTTTAATAGAAGGAATTTACAAATCTAGTAGAAAGAAGTTGATCAGCTCACATGAGCCTCCAGTGCACGGCAATCCTCAGGATGAACAGCACAATAGACGAAAAAGGCAGGTAGGGGAGTGCATCAGGTATTATCACATGCAGTTAGACAGCTTGGAAAGTGGGTCCATTCACGCCAACATGTTTCGGGTCAAGCACCCTTAGTCATGGCATACCCACTTTCCAAGCTGTCTTAACTGCATGTGATAATACCTGATGCACTCCCCTACCTGCCTTTTTCTATGAAATTTTAACAAGATATCAATAAACTACAGATTTTAATTTGCTGGCTTTTTTCGTCTATTGTGCTAATTTACATATCTCTTTAACTTTCTGGCACAGGTGTATTTAAAAATGTTTTTCAGCGGCGTACCCCTTTAAAGAAGATCACCCCCTTTTCCAGACCAGGTGACATGTGATGAATTTCATACTACCATTACCTTCAGCTCACTAAGTTGACATCATGGCCCTAGTCCGTCTCTCTTTGGCAGACAGCTGGGCCTAATCCAGTGTTTCCTAAGCTTTGCTGTTACATACTGTATGTCTATGTATTTGTCTAAAATTCGGCATTGGATTTAACTTTAGTCCTGTGCAAAACGAACCATTTATATATAAGGCTGGGTTCAAACCACATGTTTGCAATACAGTTCCCGTATCAGGTTTTTGAATGAAAAACGGATTCCTCAAAACAGGACTAAACTGTGTAAAAACGTGTGTACAAATTTAAATCCGTATATGGTTGAAAACCATATACGGTTTGAAAAATGATGTCCGGTTGCATTGTTTTTTAAGAAAAAAAAGTGTGTTTTTAACTTTTTATTCCATTATCAATAAAGTTTCACTTGTTTGATATTCCAAAATAAAAACTGTGCAAAGTCAAAAACCGTATGGAACCTTACGCACATACTGTTCTGTATGGTTCCCATTGACTCCTATGTTAAAAAAAACCCGGACCAAAAACCGTGGTAGGCTACACTTTTGGGTACGTGTAAAAAAAACCTGACAAAACCGTACAAGATGCAAAATGGACACAACCGGATACATCTTTTGGCATACGGTTTTCAATGGAAAGTCAATGCATACAGTTTTCAATACGGTTCCGTACAGTTTTCAAATTTAAAACTTATACGGGAACTGTATTGCAAAAACGTGGTGTGTACCCAGCCTAACATAAATGGTGTACTAGGCTTTGCTACATCTGTAACTAAAAGAACATTTTCACCTTAAAAACCCTCAACATTTTATGCTTATTCAGATATTTGTTAACTAAAATAAAAAGGACCTTTCAGCACCATCCAGCTTTCCTCCGATGTATACGTCAGTAGAGGTTGAGTAGCTTCGAAATATAAGTCCCTTGACAACATATGAAGAAAACTCCCAGTCTTCTCTCATGTTACTGTTTTCCAGATTTGTGCAGAACATGCTGACTGCTTTATAGGGCGGCTGCAGTCAGGTATACAGGGAAGGATTCTCTTCAGGTTATTTCCCAAAGAAATAGAAAACAAATGCCGCTCTGAATAGCAGCTCATGCGCTCTGTTCTCAGTGAGGTTGTTATTGATTTCCAGTATACAGTGGTCCCTCAACATACGATGGTAATTCGTTCCAAACGAGCCATCGTTTGTCGAATCCATCGTATGTTGAGGGATTCGTGCAATGTAAAGTATAGGAAGCTGTACTCGCCTGTCCCTGCCGCTCGCGATGGTGTCCCCGCCGCTCCTGATGGTGACCCTGGGCCTTTGCTGGGCTCTCCGCTGTCTTCTCCGGTCCTCTTCTGTCTTCTCCGGTCCTCTGCTGTCTTCCGCAAGGCCTTACTGGGCCTGCGTAGCGACGTCATTACGCCGCTGCGTACGGCATTCCTATTTAATGACATGCGCAGCAGCGTATTGACATCACCGGAAGACCAGCGCTGGACCCGGAAGGCACCCCGGAGCATCGTGGAGGGGTAAGTAATACTTACCGCACCACACGGGGAATATTAAGCTGCTATCCGGCAGCAGCTTAAGCATTTTGCACTGCTGGATAGCGCTTAATGCGATGGCCCCGACATAAAAAAGCATCGTATGTTGATTTGATCATATGTCGGGGCCATCGTAGGTTGGGGGGTCACTGTATAACTGATATATGGTCATCATTACATGGCATTGTCTCCAGGAATTGCCACACAACTTCTTCAAGATTGGCAAATCTACCCAGTTATACAGTGCCGCAGCTGCCACTTCAATATCACTGTGCAGACTTGCCATTAAAGGGGTACTCCGCTGCTGAGCGTTTGGAACAGTTTGCTGGAATGCTGGAGTCGGCAGCTTGTGACATCAAAGCCCCGCCTCCTCATCATGTCACACCCCGCCCCCTCAATGCAAGTCTTTGGGAGGGGGTGTGACAGCTGTCACGACCCCTCCCATTCACTTCCATTGAGGGGGCGGGGCGTGATGTCACGTGGGGGCGTGGCTATGACATCATGAGCTCCTGGCGCCAGCTCCAGTATTCGGAACTGTTTGTTCCAAACACTGAGCAGCGGAGTACCCCTTTAAGGGTGAAAACGTACGATGAGGTTGCCTTGTATTTTCCAATATTTACTGTTTAAAAATGCACGTGATGCCGTTACCAAGTGCAATGCAACCTGTGCATTTTCATCCTTAGAGATTATATGAAGTCAGGTTGACAGCTGTGATGGGACCTTAATGTTTTCCTGTAAGTCCAGTTTATAATATATTCCAAGTTAATGCACATTCACATGACTGTTTTGTTCCGGTCAATGAACAGTTGCTGCTGTACACCTCACACAGATGTTGGCCAACGCATTTTCGACTCACTTCAATTTCTTCATGTACATGAAACATGTTGATTTTCAATCCCTGATCCATTTGTTCTCTCTTTAGATAAGTTGCTGCCAGTGGTGTCTGGCAGTGGCCTTTTCTTCTCTCCCCCATTTGAATTAAAATAAACACTTGGCTGTGTGAGTTTAGGTCTTGGGTATCAAAAACAAGTCTTCGGTCAACAGGTGTTGAAGCATTTGGCCAACAGACTCTAAACATACCTAATTTTTATTTATTTTTTCAAGATGCATTGCTTATTTATTTGTGAAATTACAAATCATATTGTATACATGCATACTTGATATTTAGTTCATATATTTGTATTACTAGCATTACTGGTTTATTTTCAATTAATTTAGGAAGGAATGTATTTTAGAAGAGTTAATTGTTACAGTCACTAACCTTATCTAACTTACACTAATTATTTTAGGATATTTTGGTATCTGTCTTTATGCAGTAGTTTTAACCACTTTGTTGTATTTGCTTAACTAACTTCTGACCTCTTCTGCTAACGCTGCATGGTTGTGTACCAACCAACCAGGACTCTGCACTGGGACACTGACCCGTCAGTTCTTCAGCTCCACTCTGACTCCGATCTGGGGTACTTAAACAATTTATTATCTATTACGTTCTGCCAGCTTGTCTCGTTTATGTTATGTTAGGTTCACATCTGTGCAAATATTTTTTGTTTTCTGTCACGGAAACAGAAAAAAATTTAATACAATCAGTACTGGAAGCAAATGCTGCCCAATGGACCACATTGACTTCAGTGCAGTCCATTCTGTTTAGGTGCTGATGTGGACCTAACCTTCTGTCGTAGTCATGCTGTGTTTTAATATTATTCCTTGGATGATATGTTCATATTAGTGATGTGAATTCTGGCCATGCAGATGAGTTTATAAATTTGTTTCCATGCCCTGTGATGGACACCTTGATGTGTACATATGTGTACATGTGTGAATCAAAAAGGATGGGGCAAAATTATAGCCTCAGTCTTGATAACTGAAAGAACATAACACAAATGTATTAACAAAAAAATGACAAACTGTCTATACAAGTATTACCTATACCCTACAAATGTTAAGAGAGATTTTTGTTGGAGACACAGGAGATGTCTAGGTGGTAGTCCAATTCTGTCCAGACACGACCAACATATACTCGGATGTTGACTCCACTGTTTCCAGAGCAGCAAATCTAACATTCTGGTACAGTTTGGACAGAACTGGACCACCATCTGCAGTGTCAACGGAAAGAACGTTGAATATTTTGTAGTTTATAAATAAAACTTGGAGATATATATCTATTAGCATAGTACTTTGTGGTCCTCCTATCTTAATCTTTTGGGAGAGAAAAAGCAACAATGATGCTCTCTTCCTTATATCCCATCCCCCGCACTAACTGTTCTCTGCACTTGCTGGACAGTCAGCAGGATGTTTAAAAGTCCTGGGCAATCTCTGCAGCCCAAGAGCAATGTGATCGGGTGATGTATCGGAAATACCATAGACTTGTATGGGACTTAAGAGAAAATGCCCAATACTCACATAAGGGGGGTAGGTTGAGGTTAATTTAAGTCTACTATATTTTTAGTATACATATAAGTAACATGTAAATCAAGTTTCATCAAAATATCTCCAGCCATTTGGAAGTTATACTGGAACATACATACACACACATGCTGGAACATATAGGACATACAGACATACATACATTAAGATATAGATATATCAACTTAATTATTATCCTAACTATGAACATCTCCTATAGACGCGGTCCCTTGAAGTTGGGCATGGCCAAAATTACCCAAGTGGATTTTCCTCCTAAGGAGACAGTGACGTATACGAAGGAGACACAGACC
The DNA here is from genome assembly GCF_029499605.1 of Hyla sarda. NCBI lineage: Eukaryota > Metazoa > Chordata > Amphibia > Anura > Hylidae > Hyla > Hyla sarda. Next base: position 53,570,793 of record NC_079196.1, read on the forward strand.
CCGACCGTCACCCAGGAAAATGAAGGTAAATACTTATTTTTACTTTCCTACTATCCTATTTTATATATCATATATATATATTATGTAAGTTTGGGTGAATGTTTAGTTTTTTTACTTTGTTTTAACTATATGGGTCGCATAAAACCCAACACATTGTTGTCCAGGTGCTTTTATGATGTTTCTCTTTGATTTTAGTTTTATATAATGTTAAATTAAAATGCATTGGGGGCATTGGAGCACTCTTACAATCTATTGGATTAATATTATTACTATATGTTCTAGCAGCCCACCCCTCTATTTTACATGGTCATGATCTGATATGGAGACCTAACCTGTCATGTGACATGTTTATGTGCTACTCTAACCAGATTATTCTTTTTTTTCCCCTGTATTTTGTCTTCTCTCTGAATAAAGTGGGGTATTTTTTTTCACTTCTATTAGTAAAACACATCACTGAGAAGAAATGCTGTTCGATGTGTTGTCATGGATGATTATCTAGCTACAAAAATTGTACATGCCATAAAAAATGGGTCTATAATTATTTTAGTACTCTTATTTGTTCAGCTTTTTTTTTTGGAATTTTGCACCTCGGAATACATATGGCACAAAGTGTTTGCCAGTGATCTTTCTACCTCTGCATCTCTTCGTATAATCCATGACACGTCTCTTAGCCCTGGCTATCATTTTTGTGATCCCCAGCAGGCAATGCTTAATATGCTGGTGGTAAGTGTCCATAGAGCGTAGTCGCTTAGCTGGATTTTCTTTTCTCTTCAGTGTCAAGAACATATTTGAACGCTAGCAAAGGGGGTTACAACTGTTACCAGAAGGAGCCTTCTTTGAATAATAAAGAAGTCCTATAGGTGACTCTGCACCCACCAAACAATCTTCCAAACAGATTTGGCAAGAATGATGCTAGGATAACCTGCCACTTAAAGGGGTTGTCCAGGAAAAAACTTATATATATATATTCAACTGGCTCTAGAAATTTAAGCAGATTTGTAAATTACTTCTATTAAAAAATCTTAATCCTTTCAGTACTTATGAGCTTCTGAAGTTGAGTTGTTCTTTTCTGTCTAAGTGCTCTCTGATGACACATGTCTCGGGAACTGCCCAGTTTAGAAGCAAATCCCCATAGCAAACCTCTTCTAAACTGGGCGGTTCCCAAGACACGTGTCATCAGAGAGCACTTAGACAGAAAAGAACAACTCAACTTCAGAAGCTCATAAGTACTGAAAGGATTAAGATTTTTTAATAGAAGTAATTTACAAATCTGTTTAACTTTCTAGAGCCAGTTGATATATTAAAAATTTTTTTTTTCCTGGAATACCCCTTTAACCCCTTCCCGACCTATGACATACCTGTACGTCATGAGTGGCAAGGTGTTCCCGACCCATGACATACAGGTACGTCATGAACATTTTTGCCGCTACTCGCGGCATCCCGCAGTGCCCGGTAAGATGGGGGTTATCACTGATAGCCAGCCATCTTACCATGCGACCACGGGGGGTTTCATCCCCCACCCCCCCAGCGATCGCTGCTATCAGCTGGTCAAATCTGACTAGCTGATAGCAGCGTTTTGCTATCAGAATACTTAGCAGCGCGGTGTGTGAGTCCCGATCACGGGGATCGGGACACACACCGCTCTGCTAAGTGTCCCTGACCCGTCCCCCGGCGTCACTTACCCGGCCATGCGGCGTCCCGAGCGGTCCCGGCGCGAGCGACGTCCTCCAGGCGGTCCCGGCGGCGCTGCGTCCTGGCGGTGAGTTTCCGGCAGCAGTGCGGCATCTTCATTGGCAGCAGTGAGATCGCCGTAAAGCGATCTCACTGCTGCCTCTGGGAGTTTCAAAACTGCAGCTCCCAGCATGCCCAGACAGCCTTTGGCTTTCTGGGCCTGCTGGGAGTTGTAGTTTTGAAACATCTGGAGGTCCACAGTTTGGAGACCGCTGTATAATGGTCTCCAATCTGTGCTCTTCCAGATGTTGCAAAACTACAAATCTCAGCATGCTCAGTCTGTCCAGGCATGCTGGGAGTTGTAGTTCTCTAACATCTGGAAGAGCACAGATTGGAGACCATTATACAGTGGTCTCCAAACTGTGGACCTCCAGATGTTGCAAAACTACAACTCCCAGCATGCCCAGACTGCCCAAGCATGCTGGAAGTTGTAGTTCGGCAACATCTGATCCTTCAGATATTGCCAAACTACAACTTCCAGCATGCCTTGGCAGTCTGGGCATGCTGGGAGTTGTAGTTTTGCAACAACTGGAGGCACACTAGTTGGGAAACATTGTCCGTTTCCTACCTCAGTGCCTCCAGCTATTGCAAAACTATAACTCCCAGCATGCACTGACAGACCATGCATGCTGGGAGTTGTAGTTTTGCAACAGCTGGAGGCACACTGGTTTGGAAACACTAAGTTTGGTGCAAAACACTTGAAAGTTTATTACTTGGTGTTTCCAAACCAGTGTGCCTCCAGCTGTTGCAAAACTACAACTCCCAGCATGCACGGACAGCCAAAGGGCATGCTCGGAGTTTGCAACAGCTGGATGTTTGCCCCCTCCCCCCAATGTGAATGTACAGGGTACACTCACATGGGCGGAGGTTTACAGTGAGTGCTGCAAGTTTAAGTTGGCGCAAATTTTGCGCTGCAGCTCAAACTTCCAGAGGCAAACTTGCTGTGAACCTCTGCCCATGTGACTGTACCCTAAAAACACTACACTACACTAACACAAAATAAAATAAAAAGTAAAAAACACTACATATACACATACCCCTACACAGCCCCCCTCCCCAAAAAAAGATGAAAAACGTCTGGTACGCTACTGTTTCCAAAACGGAGCCTCCAGCTGTTGCCAAATAAAAACTCACAGTATTGCCGGACAGCCATTGACTGTCCAGGCATGCTGGGAGTTTTGCAACAGCTGGAGGCACCCTGTTTGGGAATCATTGGCATAGAATACCCCTATGTCCACCCCTATGCAAGTCCCTAATTTAGGCCTCAAAGGCGCATGGCGCTCTCTCACTTTAGAGCCCTGTCGTATTTCAGGGCAACAGTTTTGGGACACATATGGGGTATCGCCGTACTCGGGAGAAATTGCCTTACAAATTTTGGGGGGCTTTTTCTTCTTTAACCCCTTATGAAAAGGTGAAGTTGGGGTCTACACCAGCATGTTAGTGTAAAAAAATAAATTTTTTACACTGACATGCTGGTGTTGCCCTATACTTTTCATCTTCACAAGAGGTAAAAGGGAAAAAAGACCCTCTAAATTTGTAATGCAATTTCTCCTCCCGAGTACGGAGATACCCCATATGTGGGCGCAAAGTGCTCTGGGGGCGCACAACAAGGCCCAGAAGGGAGAGTGCACCATGTACATTTGAGGTGATTTGCACAGGGGTGGCTGATTGTTACAGCAGTTCTGACAAACGTAAAATAATAAATATCCATATGTGACCCCATTTTGGAAACTACACCCCACACGGAATGTAATAAGGGGTGCAGTGAGAATTTACACCGCACTGGCGTATGACAGATTTTTGGAACAGTGGTCTGTGAAAATGAAAAATAAAATTTTTCATTTGCACAGTCCACTGTTTCAAATATCTGTCAAACGCCAGTGGGGTGTAAATGCTCACTGCACCCCTTATTAAATTCCATGAGGGGTATAGTTTCCAAAATGGGGTCACATGTGGGGGGGTCCACTGTTCTGGCACCATAGGGGTTTCCTAAATGGGACATGCCCCCCAAAAACCCTTTCAGAAAAACTCACTCTCCAAAATCCCATTGTCGCTCCTTCCCTTCTGAGCCCTCTACTGCGCCCGCCGAACACTTTACATACACATATGAGGTATTTCCTTACTCGAGAGAAATTGGGTTACAAATTTTAGGGTGATTTCTCTCCTTTTACCCCTTGTAAAAATGCAAAAATTGGGTCTACAAGAACATGCGAGTGTAAAAAATGAAGATTTAGAATTTTCTCCTTCACTTTGCTGCTATTCCTGTGAAACACCTAAAGGGTTAAAACGCTGACTGAATGTCATTTTGAATACTTTGGGGGGTGCAGTTTTTATAATGGGGTCATTTATGGGGTATTTCTAATATGAAGACCCTTAAAATCCACTTCCAACCTGAACTGGGCCCTGAAAGAATACGATTTTGAAAATCTTCAGAAAAATTGGAAAAATTGCTGCGGAACTTTGAAGCCCTCTGGTGTCTTCCAAAAGTAAAAACTTGTCAATTTTTTGATGCAAACATAAAGTAGACATATTGAATATGGGAATCAATATGTAATTTATTTGGAATATCCATTTTCCTTTCAAGCAGAGACTTTCAATTTTCATGACATTTTTAGATTTTTTACCAAGAAAGGATGCAAATATCAGTGAAATTTTACCAATAACATAAAGTAGAATATGTCACGAAAAAACAATCTTGGAATCAGAATGATAAGTAAAAGCATTCCAGAGCTATTAATGTTTAAAGTGACAGTGGTCAGATTTTCAAAAAATGCCCAGGTCCTGAAGGTGAAAATGGGCTGGGTCATGAAGGGGTTAATGATCAGTGGAAATCCAACCTATGGAATCCTTAGAAGCCAATCGGGTCCCAGGCACCAGGCTGTGCAGGGAACTGCGGCCAACCCAATTCACTGTATTGCAGTTTAAATACACTGCAAGTGGTTGTGCAGGAAATAATATTGAAGGTGGCAGGTCATTACTCCTTCATTCTCATGATTGGTAGGTCTTTCCGAGGTTGAAACCTCACTGTTCATATGCAAGCAATATTGCCATCCCTTTGAGATGTGAATACCCCTTTAGACAGAACTCATATTATTGCAGTGTTACATGTAGTTTCACATGGGACTGCAGGTAAATCTAGAACATTTTCTTATCACAGCTTTCTGACCCTATAGAGTCGGTTTACACTAAGGAAATTTAGCAAGGAAATTTCTTGCTGAATTTCCTCTGTGGATCTGTTATGTTCCTGCGTGAAGTGGAAATGATCTGAATTCAGCGCTTATGCCCATAGCAATCTGAGCGTGCCCATTGATGGACGGGACTTCTCCAATGGACTCCACCAGAAGGTTGAACATGTTACATTTTCCATCAGAATGCTAATTCCTTATTGGAAGTTCCACTATGGAACTACTGCCGTGTGAAGTAAGCTGCAGAATCCCAATAAAGTCAATACGAGGCGGCTGTAATGTCTGTGCCGAATCCCCACAGCGTGAGTGAGGCCTTAACATAGATAAGAATTTCTTTCAAATGTTAAGCAAAAATGAAAAGTTAAAGGGGTACTCCACTGGCCAGCGTTCGGAACTAAATGTTCCAAACACTGTTTTCGCTCTGCGGGGGTCGGCTACAGCCACAGTGATGTCATGTCCACACTCCCTCAATGCAAGTCTACGGGAGGGGCGTGCCGTCACGCTCCCTCCCATATGTTTGCATTGAGTCGGTGTGGCCATGACGTCAAAGGGGTGTAGCCGACCCCCACAGTGCGAAAACAGCATTTGGAACATTTAGTTCCGAACCCTGGCCAGTGGAGTACTCCTTTAAGCAAAAGTTAAAAATCCAAGTACAGCCTATAATCCTGATGCCGATTGCCCCATACCATGGGGAAAATTCCCTCCCAACTCCAAATTTGGCAATCAGAATAAATGCTTGTATTAACGTTCCACCTATAGAAACCCAGTAACCATAGCGTGTAATATTCTATTTTTCAAGGAAGGCATCTGTGGCATCACAATATTATGTGGCAGAGAGTTTTGATGGTCACTCTGCTCTTACAGTAAAAAAAATCCCTGTGTAATGATTGTAAAACACATTGCCATGCTGTAGAGCTGCATCTTACCATCTCAGGATGATGATCTGTACATAGAAACATGACCACGGCAGCTTATAGCTTTCTATTTGACATAAAAATGGAACACTATCTGTATGGTACATGTACATACGTGTATATGTACAATCTGCCGCTGTGAAGTAACATGCATGTACAGCCTCCTCCTCTCAATACTGGAAACAGTATAGTACTTAGGTTTTGTTGATGGGGAGGGGAATAAATCCTCATGGCATAATCTCTGTACTAAAAGACACTATAAAGAACTCTGCAGGATATAGGAAAACAGGCTGTGAAATAAAATGTAATGTCACATATGACAGGATTCACACATTATATATGGATGTATTCATTTGCTTTTAAAAGCTGTTAAGTTCTGAAGAGATAAAATGATCGGATCCCTGGGTTCAGAGACAGCTCTTAAGAAACCGAGCTGAAAGGAAGGGGTGAACTAAATGAACGTACCTTTTTTTTTTTTTCTCGCTCTGCCTTTATCCTTAGATGAATCTGTAAATAACAGATTGACAGGCACCTGAAATTGTCCTCATTGTAATGGGCTCCAATGTTGAGATTAGTCCAAGCTCCATAAAATGTGTACACATCATAGTACATGCATAAACCTGCCACGGGGTTACAGCGCAGTTGTGAGATACGGTATAGAGATGGTCACAAAATCCCTTATTTATTCACTGTCTGAGCGTCATAATAATAATGTTTATTTGTATAATGCTCATCTCCCCGTGGGAATCCGAAATTATTCACAGTTAAAAGTAAAATCCTGATAGTGTACAAAGAACACACACACTATCAGGAAGATAAAGGCACACCATGTGGCGCTTCCTAGAAATTTATAGCCGCAAAGGCTTCGGGTTATCGCTTTCTTCCATCTTAAGAGGCCGATGATGGCTCATAAGAGAGAACAATACACCTAATCTGAAATATTTTTTCAGTGGTCTCTAGCTGACAGTCATTCATAGACCTGAAGCCTCTTATCTATGTTAAATACAGTCTATTGCTTCCTGTTATCAGCCATTTCAGGGTGCCTAGTGATCTTTATTGGGATTATTATATAGCCTTTACTGGGCACTGTTGCTTATAATACGTCAATTACATATTTGTGCTGACGGGAGAAGGTTAATCTGTAATACAGTGGGGCAAAAAAAAAATATGTAGTTAGCCACCAATTGTGCAAGTTCTCCCACATAAAAAGATGAGATTGGCCAGTAATTTTCATCATAATGAGAAAAAAACATAAAATCCCATTGTCTGATTTTTAAAGAATTTATTTGAAAATGATGCTGGAAAATAAGTATTTGGTCAATAACAAAAGTTAATCTCAATACTTTGTTTTATACCCTTTGTTGGCAATGACAGAGGTCAAATGTTTTCTGTAAGTCTTCACAAGATTTTCACACACTTTTACTGGTATTTTGGCCCATTCCTCCATGCAGCTCTCCTCTAGGGCATTGATTTTTTTTGGGCTGTCGCTGAGCGACAGACTTTCAACTCCCTCCAAAGGTTTTCTACGTAGTTGAGATCTGGAGACTGGCTAGGCAACTCCAGGACCTTGAAATGCTTCTTACCAAGCCACACCTTCGTTGCATGGGTGGTGTGTTTGGGATCATTGTCATGCTGAAAGACCCAGCCATGTTTCATCTTCAATGCCCTTGCTGATGGAAGGAGGTTTTCAAAATCTCACGATACATGGCCCCATTCATTCTTTCCTTTACACGGATCAGTTGTCCTGGTCCCTTAGTAGTAAAACAGTCCCAAAGCATAATGTTTCCACCCCCATGCTTCACAGTAGGTATGGTATTCTTTGGATGCAACTAAGCATTCTTTCTCCTCCAATTACATCGAGTTGAGTTTTTAATCAAAAAGTTCTACTTTGGATCATACAAATGCTCTCTAGCAAACTTCAGACGGGCCCGGATATGTACTGGCATAAGCAGGGGGACACATCTGGCACTGCATGATTTGAGTCCCTGGTGGCGTAGCGTGTTACTGATGGTAGCCTTTGTTACTTTGGTCCCAGCTCTCTGCAGGTCATTCACTAGGTCCCCCCGTGTGGTTCTGGGATGTTTGCTGTTCACTGTTCTTGTGATCATTTTGACACCACGGGGTGAGATCTTGCATGGAGCCCCAGTTCGAGATTTAGTGGTCTTGTATGTCTTCCATTTTCTAATAATTGCTCCCACAGTTGATTTCTTCACACCAAGCTGCTTGCCTATTGCAGATTCAGTCTACCCAAACTGGTGCAGGGCTACAATTTTGTTTCTGATGTCCTTCGACAGCTCTTTGGTCTTGGCCATAGTGGAGTTTGGAGTGTGACTGTTTGAGGTTATGGACAGGTGTCTTTTATACTGAAAAGTTCAAACAGGCGCCATTAATACAGGTAACAAGTGGAGGACAGAGGAGACTCTCTTAAAGAAGAAATTACAGGTCTGTGAGAGCCTGAAATTTTGTTTGTAGGTGAACAAATACTTATTTTCCACCATAATTTGCAAATAAATTATTAAAAAATTAGACATTGTCATTTTATGGATTTTTTTTTCTCATTATGTCTCTTAGTTGAGGTATACTTATTATAAAATTACAGGCCTCTCTCATCTTTTTAAGTGGGATAACTTGCACAATTGGTGGCTGACTAATATACTTTGCCCCCCTGTAAATAAATTTACAATGTAGTGCTATAGGGTGTCTAGAAAAGTAGTGAAAGATCTAAAAATGGTTTATAGGGTTCATATGGGTTTAAACGTTTAGTCTCCAAAACCAGTGCCACAACTGTCCTCAGGCTGTGTGTGGTATTAAAACTCCCCTCTACTTCAATGGAATGTAGCTGCAATACCACGCACACCTGGAGGGCAAAAGTGGCACTTTCTGGAAGAAAGCAGCTATGGTTTTCTAATGCTGGATAACCCCTTTTTAATATTGTCCTCTTTCATCCTGATATATTAGTATTCTTGGAGAAATATTAAAGAAATGCTGTAGTGGAATATAATTTATCCTCTATCTGAAGGATAAATTATTGATCACGGAGAGTTTGACCGCTGGGACCCCCAGTGATCTCCTGTACGGGGTAGCTGCAGTCCGCAGGAAGCGCCGTGTCGTCCCGAGCAGGAAGCCACAGCAGACACCCCCCCTCCATGTATCTTTATGGGATACATGGAGGGGGCGTGTTGGCCACCTCGTCATGTGGGGATGGAACGCCCCCTTCCTGCAGACTGCCACGGCTCCGTACAGGAGATCGCTGGGGTCCCAATGGTCAGACCACCTGCGAAAGATAGGGGATAAATTATATTCCACTACAGTATTCCTTTAATGCTGGAGTATCTTTTCTTTTACTTCCCCCCCCCCCCCCCCCCCCCCCCAGAACGGTGTTGTTCCTCCCAGAAATTTTTTAATGAATTAACTGGGTCCTACCATTTTGGGAGAGGGGAAAGGGGGGGGGGGGGGGGAAGCATGTCCCTAGACTAAAAATTTCCAATCTGTGCTGACAATGAAGAATGGCAGTGAGACTTGATTTATAAATATTTTCTTTTATTTATAAACGAAGGGAAAAACTAGAAAAAAAATCTGGAGTTCTTAATAAATAAATGGCTGAATTTGTGATTTATTAGGAAATATACACGATTACGAAGCCAAACATGATAGATGTGGGGAGTCTATATTGTGTTGCAGGTTTTTACATATATAGTTCTGAAATTGACTTCTCCCATTTAAGTCAGTGGAGGAGAATACCATACACACCAAATAATTTATTATGCCCAAAGAAAACCTGTTCAAAACAGTGGTTCTTTGTTGTTGCAATTGATAGTATTTCATACAACTCTATTCACTTTTACATCTTCTCCAAAATAAAAATAAAAAAAGCTAAAAATACAAAAAAAATATACAAAAAAAACACCAGCAAAGTGTACACCAGAAGTGTTCTCTATGTTGAGTATTAGTGTAATAGAAGAGGCTCTGTTATCATTCCGAACCAGAGTAGAAGAACTCGAGTTAAAAGGGGTACTTCGGTGGAAAACTTTTTTTTTTTTTTTATGAACTGGTGCCAGAAAGTTCTACAGATTTGTAAATGATATAGAGCAGATACAGCGATGCTGAGCACCGTCGGTGTAGTGCAACTGATTGTTGCCGGTACTGTGGTGTGAACAGACCTCCAACACAATGAAAGCTGAGCTACTTCTAGGTGCTGCTATCTTGTGGTGCACACAGCGCAATGTGAGTAACATCCAAAAAGAGAGAAAAAGATGCACTCACCACGTCCAGTTGCAGAAAACTTCTTTTAATGGTGATCATATAGGTTCTGGCAAGTCGCCCTGAGGAGACACAGCATGGGGTCCATGACTACAGTATTATGTAGAGATAATGATGGTCACCTCTACAGTTTATATAACAAAGACTGCTAGTGCTAACGTAGCTCCCAACCTAAAACTGAAACAACATGGGTGTAGAGCAGTGTTTCCCAACCAGGTGCCTCCAGCTCTTGCAAAACTACAGCTCCCAGCATGCCCGGACAGCCAACGGCTGTCCGGGCATGATGGGAGTTGTAGTTTTGCAATCGCTGGAGGCACCCTGGTTGGGAAACACTGATCTGCTCACTCCTATCTACTAATCTGTTTATCTGCCTTCTTCTGGGAGGAGAGATGAGCCTTTTTTTCGTTTAGTTTTTATAACCTGTGTCTTTTTAAATTGAAAAGTTTATTTTCCTATGATATGAAGATATTGTCTGGACGATGCCAGTAACAAATTTTGTACTAGACCAGGCATAGGAAACCTTCGGCACTGCAGATGTTTTGGACTACTTCTCCCACCATACTTCGGCAGCATTTTGGCTACAACAACATCATGGGAGATGTAGTCCACAACATCAGTAGTGCCGAAGGTTGCCTACACTTGTACTAGACCTAATCCCTGTCTCAGTGTTATTTTAGTGCCATGATGTTTTGCGGATAGGTTTTCAGTAGTTTAAGAAAACAGTATTACAAAAAAAGAAAATTAAATTAAAAACGCTGGTACATTTAGCTAAAACCAAAGGTGGTTCCTAAATAGAGCAATGGCTCATTTGCACTTCCATATTTAAAGGAAGTTTGTCACCAGTGTAAACTGCACTAACCTGTCGGTGCTGGTGCAGGTGACACTGGTGACAACGGTACTTACCTTGTCCCGTTCCGTGGTGGGGATCTCCTGTAATCACTTCCGTTAGCTTCAGCTCCGGGCCTGTCTTGGGGCACGGGCGTAGCTTAGTGACATCACTGCTGCTGTTCTCTAGCAGCGGGACCCAGCAGGGAGCAGCAATGGTGACGTCACTAAGCCCCGCCCATGCCCCAAGCTGCTGCTCTGTGCTGGGTCTCGCAGCAGCGGTGACGTCCCTAAGCTCTGCCTGCGCTCCAAGCCGGGTGCCCGGAGCTGGAGCTAACAGACAAGATTACCGGAGATCCCCGCCACGAAACGGGACAAGGTAAGTACCATTGTCATTAGTGTCATCTGTCGGTACTGACAGGTTAGTGCAGGTGACACTGGTGACAGCTTTAAGATCCAAAAATGTTTGTGGGTGCATTTTTTTTCTCTACACAACATGTTCCATCAGACTTGTACTGGTTGTATTTTTAGCTGTAAGGCTAATGTTTACATGGTGGAAATTTTGTGGAATGTTGTCCTCTGAAAACATGGGACATTTCGCAAATAAACAGCAAATAGACATTTCCGAGTGGATTCCGCCAAAAGAATTGACAAATTCATTCTTTCAAATTCATTCCGGAGACCTGAATTGGAAGTTCCGCCATCTGCACTGTGCAGCAAAATCCCTTTGAAAACAATGAGACTGTGCTTTGCCACCAAATTTCCAGACAAAAATTCCATTGTGTGGCCATTGCAGTAGGTAGGAAGAAGATGCAAAGAAGCCGGGTTCACAGTGCGATCCACCAGTCAGAGGCAGTGTAGTTGAAGGCGTAACAATCTTTATTCAGCCAAACATAATGTGTTTCGAGGCGTTAGAGCCTCTTCATCAGATGTATAGGCATAGCCATAGTCTTGTTTTTTTCCAGATTCTCATTGTGTGGACATTGACCTAGGAAGTCAGTGGGTTAAAAAATACAGTTAGCCCTTTATCAAAAAATGAATCAAATACAGATAAAAAATATTAGAAAAATGCATCAAATACGGATAAAAAATGATCGGTTTAACAAAATACAGAAGAAAAAAAATCAGAAAACAAGGTGTTATATAATACTGACTTATTTTTTATCTTTATTTTTATACAAAAGTTTAAATGAGGCATAAACACAGCAATGTGTTTTATTTTTTTATTTTGTTTTTTTTTGTTTGGTTTTTTTAGTGTTTTTTTGTGGGTGTTATTGGGAAATATATTCCACTGTTTGGTGTACAATATTCCTTTCCTCTGACACAAGTGTGAAACTAAAAGGAAAACTCTGGGATAGGGAGGTTTTGTAAGCAGCTCCTCTATTGCCTCGCTGCACTCCTCTATTGCCTCGCTGCACTCCTCTATTGCCTCGCTGCACTCCTCTTCTGGGTTCCTTGTGGTCAACGCGTTTTTGTTCAAAACCTCCCTATCCCTGTTCTCTTATAATAGGGTGGTTTGAATAATTATTTTATGTTAAAGGAAATGTATCATCAGAAAATGACCTATTGTTTAAAGTTTTTGTTAAATACATATTTTTAAGCAATTTGGGGATTTTTTTCCCCCCTAATTTTCCATTGTACTATTTAGAATTTAAAATAATCCTGAAATTGCGATTTCTATTCTGGCCACTAGGCCTTAAACTGAGCTGAGCCTTCCTGTTCTGTACACATCTCTTCCCAGAAGTCTCTTCCTCATCAAAGTCATGCCAGCATATAGACAACAGAGATAACAACCAATAGCTGTTTCATACAGATCAGCCTCCCCTCCCCTCTAGAATGATTTATGTAATGGACACCTTTCCCATTCATATCAATTAGACAGCTTCAGTCTATTGTTGCCTATGTCTATGGCTCTTGCTGTAAAGCATATCACTAAATGCCGTTTGAACATCTAACAGCTCGGGCATGATGGTGGCCCACATAATATGTACAGAAAAGATAAATGTTTCATTATCTGGCTTTAATCAATAAAAATATAGGCGATACATTTCCTTTTTAAAGGATGGGCTAAAAACTTTTTTTTTCTTTTTAAAATATACTCCTTTTGTCTCTGATGCCTGCTGCGGAGTGCTTCTTCTTCTACTCTGTCCTGACACAAAAGTACTTGCTCAGCTTTTTGTTGGCTGAGGTGTTTAACAAGTGAAGCGCTCAGCAGCAAGTGAGTAAAATATATATATTTTTAATGTTTTTACCCCACCATTTAATATAGAAAAAACAATCAGTACAAACCCCTTTTTAATGTATACATTTATTAACAAGCAACCATGGTAAGTAGCAGTTGATGATACGCTTCATACTCTTATATCACCTCCTTACTGAGATAATAACTTAAGTAACCGTGTCACAGGCATTGCAGCTATAACCCATTAGCTCCCCTGAATGACATTATCTTTGTATCCCCCCACTTCCTGTCACTTATTCTTTATTTTAATAGAAGGCTCTTGTTAATTGAGCTTAATTTTCCCATTAAGCTTTTGTTTTACAGAATTAATCTAAATTCCGACTCCGAACATGCGAAGCGGCTGTGCTTGACACGCATAAAGAGTAGGTTATCGCTGGGAATGCCAGCATGCAGAGTTTTGTGTTTTTTTTCCTTTTGACATGCAAGACATGAAGTAAATATACATATTTTAATGCCTTTGCTTGCTCACGCTGCTGTCTCCTCCGATTCCCTCCTGTATGGGGCATGCCCAAAATCTTAAATGAAATCCTGCTCGAAAATCTTTGATATGAAGACACCTTGAGCTTAACAAAAGGCACCCATTTCACAGATGATTTAACTTTGATTAACCTGCTCCGCGGCAAAAGATTATTCAGACAACTGGAATTTTACTCTATAGTGTTATTGCCGGCTGCAGTCTAATTTCCAGAGCTGTTTTTCTTTCCATCTCACCAAAATACATCACAATTTAGATGTTATCTCCAAGTAAAAATTCACCGGTTCATTAAACCAGTCTTTAGCATCTATTGACAAGAGGTTTGTCATCGCTTAAGGCAACCGCTACTTTTCTGCCATTTTTACTATACCGCGTGTAACCTTAGCTCTCCTGTCAGGAAAAGCATGGAGTTAACCACTTAGGAGACGGCAATGAATATTCATCGATCCATTGACGTTGACATCCAGGGTCTTAACAGCTTGGAAGTTCATGCAAAGTTTTTTTTTTTTTCCCCCTTTGTTTTATGTTTTCTATTATGCGCTGCACTCTAACAGCTGTAAAATGAATGAAAAATAACTAGAGGGGGAATACATCATTTTAAAAGGTAGGACAGAATGGTCATGCATAAATGCATTACGAATCCGTGACACAAATCCTTGTACTATCAGATCGCAGAGACAGATCATGGAATAATTATTACTCAGGTCGCCGGTTTGAGATATGTTTTTCTGTATATTGGTATGGATGATTTATCTTTGTTAAGGAGCAGCAAAGTAAACAATAATGCATTGAGAACATTATCATTTTTTACATACTACACAGAACCTTATCTGTTGGATAGAAGTATGGATGTCTTTGAGTTCCTAATCATTGTTGGTCTACATAATACACACTAAATATTCTGTCATGTATATCCTCAGTTTATTCACTCCATGTGAACGTACCCTATACGTACCCTCACATGTGCATATTTTGTTGCACATTTTCAGAGCTCTGCCAGCTGAATGTCTACTGGCAGAGCCATTGGCAGTAGGACTGTGTGAATGTGCAATAGACAATGCAGTTCAATTTCACCAAAAGGTTGAACATACCGGTATTCATTCTTTGGGCTGACGTCCGTTCTGCCTGCAAAATTCTTCGGTGGTGATTCTGCAGTAAGCACAGAGCAGCAGAATCCCATTGTAAACAATTGCACTGTGATGCATGTAGAATTCTGCAGCGGTGTGAACGAGCCCTAAATCAATGATAAAATAAGTGGCTAAAATAAGCAGCAGCAGAAAATCTGCTGCGGAATTTCAACAAACCGTCAAAAGATACGCTGCAGACCCAAGTCAATGGGTTGCAACATATTCCGCTTTTGCAAAACAAAGTGGATTGTGGGGAAAAAAAGGAGGTAGATTTTTGTATGTACCTTTCGTTACAATTAGCTCCTGTCATTGACTTGAAGGATAGGGAATAAGATGTCTGATCGTGGGGGTCCCACCGCTGAGGACCCCTGCGATCTCCGGGCCGGCAACAACTGCGTTCCGGAACACTAAAGCTTCCGTGTTTGTGATGTCACGCCACGCCCCCTACATTCATGTCTCTGGGAGCTGTAGTTGCCAGTCATCCGGCACGGATGACTAGGGTGCCGCTGGGGACCCTCGCAATCAGACATCTTATCCCCTATCCTTTGGATGGGTCAAACAATGTTTTTCAGCCGAGTACCCCTTTTAAAACAATGGCCATAAAAATGGCCTATATGAAACTGCTGTTCTGTGCAGTTCATTAGATCCTTGTTAGGCTGGACTTATTGTGTATGAATGGCGATGGCCTTAGATGGTGCCAGTCCATGCATCAGGGAGAGCTGGGGCCCCCTTCAGAAGAAAGCTAGAAAGAAGGCCGGGCTTGGGCTGAATATATCACACTGCCGCTCAGCCATTCACCGGCCTAGGCGAGACATCACTTTGGCCGGCAACTAGCTGACCGCACTGGGACATGTTGGCCCTAAAAGCAGAAGGTAGACTGCATAGGAGGTTGGGAGAGCGATTCCTGTGGCGAAAGGTAAGTTAAGGTTTATTATTTTGATTGCGACAGCTTGGGTAAATAGGGGTAATAAAAAATTTTGTTGGATAACCCCTTTAATGTTCTAACATTATGGCTGTCTGCAGTTATCACTAGGGTAAGCTTACTACAAACTGGTTTATTATTGAGTCCAAAATGTAAACATAGTTACATAGTTAGTACGGTCGAAAAAAGACATATGTCCATCAAGTTCAACCAGGGAATTAAGGGGTAAGGGTGTGGCGCGATATTGGGGAAGGGATGGGATTTTTATATTTCTTCAAAAGCATTAATGTTATTTTGTTCCAGGAATGTATCTAATCCTGTTTTAAAGCTGTTAATTGTTCCTGCTGTGACCAGTTCCTGAGGTAGACCGTTCCATAAATTCACAGTCCTCACGGTAAAGAAGGCGTGTCGCCCCTTGAGACTAAACTTTTTCTTCTCCAGACGGAGGGAGTGCCCCCTCGTCCTTTCGGGGGGTTTAACCTGGAACAGTTTTTCTCCATATTTTTTGTATGGGCCATTTATATACTTATATACGTTTATCATATCCCCCCTTAAACGTCTCTTCTCAAGACTAAACAATTGTAACTCCTTTAATCGCTCCTCATAGCTAAGATGATCCATGCCCCATATTAGTTTAGTCGCGCGTCTCTGCACCCTTTCCAACTCCGCAGTGTCCCTTTTATGGACAGGTGCCCAAAACTGAACAGCATATTCCAGGTGAGGCCGTACCAATGCTTTATAAAGGGGGAGTATTATGTCCCTGTCCCTCGAGTCCATGCCTCTTTTGATACATGACAATATCCTGCCGGCTTTGGAAGCAGCAGCCTGACATTGCATGCTATTCTGTAGTCTGTGATCTACAAGTACACCCAGATCCTTCTCTACCAGTGACTCTGCCAGTTTAATCCCCCCTAAGACATACGATGCATGCAGGTTATTACTACCCAGATGCATAACTTTACATTTATCCACATTGAACCTCATTTGCCAAGTGGATGCCCAGACACTTAGTCTATCCAAGTCATCTTGTAACTTATGCACATCCTCTATAGACTGTACCGTGCTACAAAGCTTGGTGTCATCTGCAAAGATAGAAACAGAGCTGTTAATACCATCCTCTATATCATTGATAAATAAATTAAACAGCGGGCCCAGTACTGAACCTTGGGGTACACCACTAATAACCGGGGACCAATCAGAGTACGAATCATTGACCACCACTCTCTGGGTACGATCCATGAGTCAGTGTTCAATCCAGTTACAAACTAAAATTTCCAAACCCAAAGACCTTAACTTACCTGTCAGACGTCTATGAGGGACAGTATCAAACGCTTTAGCAAAATCCAGAAACACTATATCCACAGCCATTCCTCTGTCAAGGCTTCTATTCACCTCTTCATGAAAGCAAATTAGATTGGTTTGACAACTTCTATCCTTAGTAAACCCATGCTGGCTATCACTTATAATATAATTATCCCCTATGTATTCCTGTATGTAATCCCTTATAAGTCCTTCAAACAATTTACCCACAATGCACGTTAAACTTACCGGTCTATAGTTTCCTGGGGAAGACCTAGAGCCCTTTTTGAAGATTGGCACCACATTCGCCTTGCGCCAGTCCCTTGGCACAATACCAGACACCAGAGAATCTCTAAATATCATGAACAAGGGTACAGATATTACTGAACTTACCTCTCTAAGAACTCTTGGGTGTAGTCCATCCGGTCCTGGGGATTTGCTTACATTTATATCACTTAACTTACCTTGTACCATCTCTACATTAAGCCAGTTCAGTACATTACATGATGTGTTACCAGCACTGACCTGGCCAATGTCAGCTCCTTCTTCCATAGTGTATACAGAACTAAAGAACCCATTCAGTAGCTCCGCCTTCTCTTGATCGCCTGTGACAACCTCCCCATTATCATTATTAAGGGGTCCTACATGCTCTGTCCTTGGTTTTTTTTTGCATTTATATATCTAAAAAAATATTTAGGATTAGTTTTGCTTTCTTTGGCCACCTGTCTCTCGTTTTGAATTTTTGCTGTTTTTATTACATTTTTACAGATTTTATTAAGCTCTTTGTACTGTTTAAATGTTATCGCTGACCCATCAGATTTGTATTTTTTGAAGGCTATTTTTTTTGTTGTTTATTGCTCTTTTAACATCATTTGTCAGCCATGTAGGATTTAGTTTTAATCGTTTATATTTGTTCCCCTTTGGTATATATTTAGCTGTATAGTTATTTAGAGTTGATTTAAAGATGTCCCATTTACCTTCTGTATCAGTATTTGACAACACCTCCCACTAATGTGGGATTAGATTGGCATCCACTCAATCAGCGCTCTATTAACAATCCTATTACACGGATTGCTAATCGTTGGCCAAATATTCCTGTTTTACAAAGTGATGTGTAGCTGAGAAGTGAGGATTTTCATACATACTAAAACCATGTGATAAAATGCTCGTTTATTGACTGATCGCTAGGATTATTACACAACTATTATGGTTCTATTTGGCCTATAGTCTGTTGTAGTAGGGCCCTATGCTGCTAGACTCTTACCTTTTAAATATGTCTACATAGGACATCTGGGACTCGGTATCGGAATAAAAAACGCTCCAGCCACTATAAATATATATGAAGAAATGAACCTGCACAGAATATTAAACCTATTTAGAATAAAAGACGACATTGGTGGAGCTTCCCTTTTAATGTAGACATCAATCATTGTTATGTGCATATTACTAAATTGATTGGTGCCGACTGATGGAAATTTGTACCGTCAGACTTAACCGATCGGTGACTCATTGTAAACTCATTACTGATTAATCTGCTATTGTGCACATAAATGATATTCACATGAATGAGCGATTCTTCACTTGGAAAACCATTCCCATCATTGTGGATGTAGAAAAAAGTATTGCAATACTGGTCAGATCAGGACAATTTGTTCCATGTATGGACAGCATTAGAGGAGTAGTTATTTGTTGAAACATCAACTTCTGTTATACCGTCCAAGTTGTTGTGTTAAATGTTTTTACTTGGCCTTGTAGATATATCCTCTTTTGAATACATTTGTCTTCTAACATGCCAGTGAAGGGAGTAACAGATATAGAGAACTACACCTTGGGGGAGATTTATCAAAACCTATTCAGAGGAAAAAATGCCCAGTTCCATATAGCAACCAATCGGATCGCTTCTTTCATTTTTCAGAGGCCTTGTTAAAACTGAAAGAAGTGATCTGATTGGTTGCTATGGGCAACTTTTCCTCTGCACAGGTTTTGATAAATCTCCCCCCCCCCCCCCCCCCCCCCATATGCTTAAAAGTATTGGGACACCTAGAGGATCTTTCAGGGCAACCTATTCTGAATCTATTAAGCGCTGCGGAATCTGTAGGCGCTATATAAATAAATAAATAAAATAAATCTATAAGCATTAGTAAGGAGTTGATCCTCCATTGCAGTTATAACCGCTTTCTCTTTTTTGGCTAGACTTTCCCATTTATGCTCATTCATCCCAATGAACTTTTGTAAGGTCAGAGCCGGATGCTAGACAAGAGGACCTTACTCACAATTTCCATTCTGCTTCATCCCAAAGGTGTTGGGCCAGTCATGTTCTTACCCAAATTGTTCCCTCAAAGTTAGAAGCATACAATTGTCCAAAATGTCTTTGGTATGTTGAAGCATTACTATTCCTTTTTACTGTAATTTAGGGGCTATGCCTGAACCCTAAATAACAGCCCCATAGTATTCTCTTTCCACCCGCCACACCCAGACTTGCCCATTGGACTGCCGAATCCATCACTCCGCAGAACACAAGTCCATTGGTGGCGGTATTACACCACTTCATCTGATGCTTGGCATTGTGCCCGGGGATGTAAGGCTTACATGCAGCTGCTCAGTCATGGAAACCCATGCCACGAAGCTCCCGGTAGGGCACAGTTGTTGTGCTTATTTTAAGGCAATATGTGGTTTTGGCTTTACAATTATTTTGTCAGCAGAACTTTACTGACTATAATGGACTATGCGCCTCAACACTTGGTGGCTCAGCTCTGTAACTTCACATGGTCTACACATTGTTGTTGTGGTTCCTAAACACTTCCACTTTACAGTAATATCGCTCACAGCTGATGGTGGAAGAAATTTCATTAACTGACTTGCTGCAACGATGGCTTCTATTACATTAATTCATTAGAAAGACCTATACTTTTATTACGTTTTCAAAGGCGACAGCATTGATAGGGGCTCGATTTTATATACTATTGGACTTATAGAAACATCTGATTTCAATGATTAAGAGGTGCAAATGTTGTTTTTGTCCATTAAGTGTACATCAGATAGCATGTACTCATCTCCCTTAGCCTTTTCTATCATTATCAAATCATCCAGTGGGTTCAATAAACACCCCTTAAACTCATTTTTATCCCTTTACCAATGTCAGACAAGACTTTGAACCATTCTTAATCGACTTAATGGGGTACTCCGGTGGAAAACATATTTTTTTTTTTTTTTAAATCAACTGGTGCCAGAAAGTTAAACAGATTTGTAAATTACTTATATTAAAAAAATCTTTACCCTTCCAGTACTTTCAAGCAGCTGTATGCTACAGAGGAAATTCTTTTCTTTTTGAATTTCTTTTTTGTCTTGTCCACAGTGCTCTCTGCTGACACCTCTGTCCGTATCAGGAACTGTCCAGAGCAGCATAGGTTTGCAATGAGGAGTTTCTCCTGCTCTGGAGTCAGTAGAGAGCACTGTGGACAAGACAAAAAAGTTCAAAAAGAAATTCAAAAAGAAAAGCATTTCCTCTGTAACATACAGCTGCTAAAAAGTACTGGAAGGGTAAAGATTTTTTAATTGAAGTTATTTACAAATCTGTTTTAACTTTTTGGCACCGGTTGATCTAAAATAAAAAGTTTTCCCTCGGAGTACCCCTTAAATGGTGATTATATAGATTCTGGCAGGTCGCCCTGAGGAGACACAACATGTGGTTCATGACTACAGTATTATGTAGAGATAATGATGGTCACCTCTACAGTTTATATAACAAAGACTGCTAGTGCTAACTTAGCTCCTAACATTAAACTGAAACTACATGGGTGTAGAGCAGTGTTTCACAACCAGGTGCCTCCAGCTCTTGCAAAACTATAGCTCCCAGCATGCCCGGACAGCCAACGGCTGTCTGGGCATGATGGGAGTTGTAGTTTTGCAATCGCTGGAGGCCCCTGGTTGGGAAACACTGATCTGCTCATTCCTATCTACTAATCTGTTTATCTGCCTTCTTTTCAGAGAGAAGACCTTTTTTCATTTAGTTTTTATAACCTGTGTCTTTAAATTGAAAGTTTATTTTCCTATGATATGAATTCTTTTCTTTTTGAATTTCTTTTTTGTCTTGTCCACAGTGCTCTCTGCTGACACCTGATGCCTGTATCAGGAACTGTCCAGAGCAGCATAGGTTTGCTATTGGGATTTTCTCCTGCTCTGGACAGTTCCTGATACGGGCTTCAGGTGTCAGCAGAGAGCACTGTGGACAATACAAAAAAGAAATTCAAAAATAAAAGAATTTCCTCTGTAGCATACAGCTGCTAAAAAGTACTGGAAGGGTAAAGTTTTTTTAAATAGAAGTCATTTACAAATCTGTTTAACTTTCTAGCACCAGTTGATTTAAAAAAATAATAATAATAATGTTACCCCTTTAATTAAGGGGTTTTCTGGGCCTTTTGATTGATGAACTATATAGAAGATAGTCCATCAGTCACTGATTGGAGGGATGTTGAGACTACACACTCCGCTGATCAGCTGTTTTTAGCACCCTGCATTGTTTGTTTAATTGTATAATGGTGGGGCACGGTTATTGCAGCTCCTTTTAAAGTTACCAGGGTACTCCGGTGGAAAGCTTTTTTTTATTTTTTTTATAAATCAACTGGTGCCAGAAAGTTAAACAGATTTGTAAATTACTTCTATTAAAAAAATCTTAATCCTTCCAGTACTTATTAGCTGCTGAATACGACAGAGTAAATTTTTTTTCTTTTTGGAACACATAGCTCTCTGCTGACATCACGAGCACAGTGCTCTCTGCTGACATCTCTGTCCATTTTAGGAACTGTCCAGAGCAGCATATGTTTACTATGGGTATTTTCTCCTACTCTTCGCAGCTCTTAAAATGGACAGAGATGTCAGCAGAGAGCACTGTGCTCGTGATTCAGCAGAAAGCTCTGTGTTCCAAAAAGAAAAGAATTTCCTCTGTAGTATTCAGCAGCTAATAAGTACTGGTAGGATTAAGATTTTTTAATAGAAGTCATTTACAAATATGTTTACCTTTCTGGCACCAGTTGATTTAAAAAAGAAAATGTTTTCCACCAGAGTACCCCTTTAAATATACATATTTTTCTCATTTTTTTTTATTGTATTTAATTTTTTTGCAGGACAGTCATCAGGTTTAACTAATGAAAAAGATATGCTTTAGTATTGAGGCTGGAATTCTTGTTTTGTTCAATATTTACTGTAGAAACCTTTTTATTTTTCATAATTAATCATGGCAAAATACCAAAGACTTAGAAAAGAAAAATACGTGTGTTGCACTTGCCTTCTAGAGGGGTGAAGGGAAAGGCCGCCTTTCATCAAGTATCTGGTCAGTTCATTTCTCTTTATAAGTGGATTTGCTCTCCAGATCTGTGATGAATGGAACTCTGATTTTCTTCTTGCGGTTGCTTTTATCTGTATAAGTTGGACGTCATAGTTGTATTATGGTTTTTATAATGACAAATGGATTTAATATGTCTCTTTGTTCAACCTAATTCTACTTAAAAGGCCAATTAATCCCATCCCCCTTCTACCTTACCACATCACACTCGCAACGGCTCAGGGTGCTGAAATAAGGAACGTTGTTTATGAAGGTCCTCAAGGATGACTGGTGGTCAACGCTGTTTAATAGCTGAACATTCTGGCTTCATGAAGCAAACATCAACAAATTTTTGCACAAACATACTCCATTGACCTGCTGACGCAGGAATGTGTGTGAGCTTTTCACCCTTCTTTGTCATTTGCGCAAATTTATGAAATGTGCAACATGATAAACTTTGTGCAGCAATTGGGAAAACCACTCAATAGCCCAGCAGGGTTTCCATTGCGCAAAACTCTGCGCTAATGATGCACCCCCTTACGTGTTTCTTTGGAATGGCAAAACTTCATGATCGCTCTCTGTAGCCCTTTGTAACCTTGTTTTCTTCTGTTTAGGTGTTCCTTTTTGACTACCTTTTTGTACTGTATATATAAATCCCATATTATTTAGCAGATTTCTTACAGGTCTGTCACAGACATTGACTCCTGTTTCCATTTTTTATAGTTAGAATTTTCTATCCCAATGCTGTGGTGTCTTCCTTGGTCTACCCTAATGTTCTCATTTTTTATAACCTTACCATTTTATATAACTTTTTTAAGCAGAGACACAGCCTACTTGGAACAACTAACATCTTTTGCTACACTTGTTATACTACGTTAAAATTCTATCCATTCCATTTATAATCTTTCCCATTATTTGATTTGATTAGCTGAATCCACATCACAATAAGGCCTGTAAGCACTTTCCCTTTCATCTAGGAGTTAATTTGTATTTTCAGATTACATTTCAAAATGCACTTTACAAGGTGATTCCATAATTATTTGCTCTTAAAAATATAGAATTGATTTTAATCATTTACTTTCATTTGTTTGCGGTAGATTTCTTCGTCCCGAATGTTGTAAAAAAAAAAAAAATATTTTGAATCGTCACAACTTTTTAGAGTGTTTGTGCCTATGATAAAATTACATATTTTACTATGAGATATATATATATATATATATATATATATATATATATATATATATATATAAATAAAATCAATGAGGGGCATTTACTAATCTTTTACTATGTAGTCTGGTTTTTACCCTGTTTTTTTCTACTTCATTTTTGACTGTGTGACAAATTTACTAAATTGCTGCACGGCATTAATAAATTTGGCACACATAGGCAAAGTGGGAAATTTACTTCATGTAGTAGAAAAAATAAGTCTGTTCCTTTTTCCTGCTGTCTGAATAGGTTTGGCTGCTAGGTTTCCTTCTGAATCTTTTGTTTTTGAGTTTTTTTTTTAGCTTTTTCACCACATCTAAATAATTCAATAACTAAATTGTAGTCATGGCTCAGAATAGTGGTTAACTGCGTTTAGTGTGTGTGTGTGTGTGTGTGTGTTACTTTTTTTTAACACTGTTTTTTTCTCCCTAAATGTAATTACACTTTTTTTTTTTTTTTGTTACTTCTACAGATACGTGTGTCCTGTGGACTCCTTCGGATTCGGTTGACTACTTCGATGACCAGCGTTTTTCTTTGCTTGATGTTAATAAAATGGTTAACAAGGGCTTGTGGGGGAGTTTTTTTTTGTAATAAATTTTTTTTTACACCTGTTGTGTTTTTTTTTTTTTTTTTACTTTACTGGACAGGCTTAGTAGTGGAAGCTGTCTTACAGACGGAGTCCAACAGGCCCGGAGTGTCAAAAATGGTGCTCCTGGGCCAAGGCGGTAACAGGCTGGCGTTATTTAGGCTGGGGAGGGCCAGTAACAATGGTCCTCGCCCACCCTGGTAACGTCAGGCTGTTACTGTTTGGTTGGTATTTGGCTGAGAATAAAAATAGGGGGGGACCCTATGTGTTTTTTTTTTTTTAATATTTATTTATTTAAAAAACAAAACACATAGGGTCCCCCCTATTTTTATTCTCAGCCAAATACCAACCAAACAGTAACAGCCTGATGTTACCAGGGTGGGCAAGGACCATTGTTACTGGCCCTCCCCAGCCTAAATAATGCCAGCCTGTTACCGCCTAGGCCCAGGAGCGCCATTTTTGACATTCCGGGCCTGTTGGTACCGGCTCTTCCCGGCACCCCTGTGGCGTTGGGTACCGAGGTAATAATTGGGGGTTAGCGCTAGCTGTTTTTGTGGCTAATGCTAAGCCCAGCTTAGTAATGGACTCCGTCTATAAGACAGCTTCCACTACTAAACCTGTCAAGTAAAGTAAGGAAAAAACACAACAGGTTTTAAAAAAATTTTATTACAAAAAACACTCCCCCCACAAGCCCTCGTTAACCATTTTATTAAAATCAAACAAAGAAAAACGCTGGTCATCAAAGTAGTCCACCGAATCCGAAGGAGTCCACAGGATACACGGATCTGAAATGAAAAAAAAAAAAAATGGGTTAGTACATTTATCACCTGCTCACACATCTCCCGCCCCGCACGACTACAACTGCCAGCATGCCCTTACAGTAAGGACATGCTGGGAGTTGTAGTTGTGTGGTGCAGGAGATGTGTGGTGCAGGAGAAGCTTGTCTCCTGCCCCCAGCTGCAGGACTACAACTCCCAGCATGCCCTTACAGTAAGGTGGGGAGGAGGCCGGGCACAGTGTTTCCCAACCTGGGAGTTGTAGTCTTGCAATATCTGGAGGCACCCTGGTTGGGAAACACTGTTTTAGGGCTTGGGCAACTTACCGGCTTCCGTAGGATCCAGCGCTGCACGACACTGCAGCGCGACAGTGCCGCCCGACGATCTCCGTCACCGATCGTCGCTGGAGCCTCAGAAGGGTAAGTGAACGTCTTCGCCGGTCCCCTTCAGCTGTTTAGTTTTGCAACAGCTGGATGACTACAGTTTACAGACCACAAACCAGTGGTCTGCAAACTGTGGCCCTCCAGCTGTTGCAAAACTACAACACCCAGCATGCCCTCACAGCCAAAGCCTTTGGCTGTCAGGGCAGGAGCCCGGGCTGACATTACAGTGCAGCCGCCCCGCTACCCTCACTTATGGGGACACTGATATCCCCCCCCCCCTTGTCTCCCGCCCGTGCCGCTCAGCTCCCTCTGCTACAAGACTACAACTCCCAGCATGTCCTCACTGTAAGGGCATGCTGGGACTTGTAGTCTTGCAACAGTTAGCAGACAGATGGGAGTTGTGTGGCGCTGGCAGGTGAGAGGGGGGGATGTAAATCACTGCAGTGTCCCTGTAGCGCAGTGAGGGTAGCGGGGAGAAAGTATGTCGGAGCGAGGGCGGCAGTAGCTTTTCCTGCTCCATGTTGGAGCTGGAGTAAATTTACGGCCGTTGCGACAGTTTATTGCGCAGCTGCTTCTGTCGCAGTTAATAAATTCCTGACCACTGCAAAACAAAAATTTAAACTAGCGTAAATCAAGCGGGAAAATTTTTTTGACTTTCTAGCTCTTGCTAGAGAAAGTCGCACAAAAAATAGGGTAGGTTCAATTGCGACAATTTAGCGCCAAAAAGTCAGAAAAAAATGACTAAACCCCTTAGTAAATGCCTGTGTGTGTATGTGTGTATGTTCCAGCATCACGTCCAGCTAAAGATATTAACATGAAACTTGGTCACATGTTACTTATATGTCAACAACAAACATAGGATAGGTGATTTAACCCTTACTCACCCCCATTTGCCAGGGGCAGGGTTTATGTTTAAAGTCCCATACAAGTCAATGGGAAATATATGTTACTGTATAACTTCCAAACGGCTGGAGATATTTCGATAATACTTGGTCACATGTTACTTATATGTCCACTTAAAATATAGGATAGTTAATTTAACCCTTAACTACCCCCATTTGTGAAGGTCAGGGTTTTTGTTTAAAGTCCCATACAAATCAATGGGAAATGTATGTTCCCACATAACTTCCATACAGCTGGAGATATTTCAATACCTGGTACACATAATACAGGTCGGGATAGGAGGACGGGATAGGAGGACAGGATATGGGGTTGGGATATGAAGTCAAAAGCTTCCTCCTTTGTTTATTTTCCTCCCCAACAAGGATTAGGAAGGAAAAACCGGGCAAGGCCGGGTACTCAGCTAGTATGTAATAAAACAATATATACATGCGTATAGACAAGAAGTGTATTTGTATAATATGAGAGATTTCGCCACCTATAAAACAGACTGCTTCAATGGCTAACAATATACTGCAGAACTTCTTTTGCCTTTGCTGAAAAAAGCAAATGTGTAGCCTACAAATGTATGCATCTATTAACTACATCTCAGGCTCCTGCCCAAGGTTATTTCAGACGTTGTCCCTGTCCTTATCATTCACCTCCTCATGAGCAGCTTATTCAGCCACCTCCTCCCCACAGCCGCCACCGCCACCTCCTTTCCATTTCGTGATTATTTTGCCCCCAAAAAAAGCTTTCTCTCTCCTTTCCAAGAAGCACAAAAGCCCTAACTGGCATGCTTTGTAAAAAAAAAAAAGTGTCAGTGTGTTAGTGAGTGCAGATCAGTAAGATTTCTTTGAAGCGCTCTTTCCCCTTTGCACCACCGCCTCCTCAGCGGGGTCACTGAGATCACTAGCTTTTCTTGAAATGGCCATTTTCACTGGCAGGTGCATTATACCCTGTATTTTCAGATTGTTTTTCCATTCTGAATGCTTGGCAGGTTGATTGCTCGGGCTGCATTGACGGAGAAAGGGCTGACAAATGCGATTGGGCCGGCTGAAAAGACAGTGATTACTGTTTTCCTTTGTGGCTGATTGAGGCCCTTGAAAGGAAAGATTTTAACCTTCACCATTTGGTTCAAAAGTATGAGCATATATTGAAATCATTCATGCCATTTATCTGAGTTCTGTAAACTTGTCAGAACGTTCAAATCACTCAATTTCATGTAATGTCGGACCGGCGTGTCATTACTATTTGGATTAAAGCACCCATCCTTCTATATAAAAAAAAAAAAAATACAAAACAAAAATCTTTCTAGACCTATAACATGGCTTTCCTATTTGGTGTCCTTGTGCATGTACTGACGTGCTCCATGCATAAAAATTTTAACTTGACCTTTGTGTTTCCGGATCTGTCAGCAGACATTACTCAGCATTGTAATTTTTATCATGGAGCCCGCCCAAACCTACCCGCCCAGCCCGTGCTATGTCTGCATAATCCACCTTGACTTCATCTTGATGCATTATAAATCTATAGATTCATCCCGTTTAAGGGCTTCAAGCTGATCGTGGTGTAATGCCATAGAGAATTTTTTTTTATTTTATTTTATTTTTTTTTTATTTGCACTTGTTGAGTAAGATATTTCAGGCTTTAGATGGTTTTCAAAGGAAGAACATAGAAGGAAACAAAAACTTGTGTAACATACTGACCAATTTAATGCCGGTCCAGATCCCTCTTGATCTTGTTAATTTAGCAGGCCTTCATTATGGTAAAGCCATAGGGACAGCAACTATATAATAGGTTTTAAAGGCAAAATACGCACATTTCTGAGCAGAATTTAAAAACGGAATTCCACTCAGACTTTCCGTAGTGTGAACCCAGCCTTAGAGCCCATTTACACTGCGGAATGTTCCGTATACAACAGGCACCACCAGAATTTGCCATCTCCATTGATAGCAATGCATTTCTGTGTGGGTTCCGCCACATTTTCATTCTTCAAAATGTAAATTTTTGTAGATGAAATTTCCACTGTAGAAATTAAGCAGAGGAAAAACCCATTAACAATAGGAGGCGGCTGCACTGGAATTTCTGAGCAAAATTCTGTTGTGTGAATGGGCCCTTAGTATGGCAACACGGCATAGCCAAAACTCGAGGAAAGCCTGGGGCAGTATCCAGTACTCAAAAGATAAATAAATAAATTTAAAAAATAAAAAGGTGAACCTAATAAAGTGACCAATGAGTGTATAAGAACTGTCTCTAGCCCTACCGTTCATACAGACAGTTTACATATTTTCTTGTTTTTATTTTTTTTCTTTGCTTTTTAAGAGAAGACTCATAATAAGGGTATATGATAGAATCACAAGGTTATGATTATAGAAAAAGACGGGGCTGTTCTAGTTCTCATTAAAGAGAGCCAGTTGTGTATGACAATGCTTTCTAGATTAGGGTAAATGAATTGGGTAATTAAAGGGGTCCTACTAACCCCTCCTGCACACTCTGGCCCCATCTTCCTGAACTTGGGCAAGTGACAAGCCACTCAGCCAGTCACTGGTCGCAGTGATGTCCCACCTCAGCTGGTGATTGGCTGAGCGGGCCATCACTTGCCCACATCTAGGAAGCTGGGGCCGAAATGCACTGAGGACGAATAAGTAGAACGGGCCCCATACAGAAGATTGCCGGGGGCCCTAGCGGTCAGATCCCCCCTCAATCGGACAACTATCCCCTATCCTGTGTATAGGGAATAAGTGTCTGATAAATTCAGTTATTGGAGATTATGAACGTAAACAATGCTCAGGTTGGTACTGATTCATTTTGAAGGGAGCACCAGTTGTGTTTGGAGGCTTTATTTACAGGCAATGCTCCATGGGAAAAAAATTAGGGCAATTAGCTCTAGAGCTGGGCGGTATACCGGTTCATACCGAATACCGGTGTGTTTTTGTTTTACGATATGAATTTTTCACATACCGCAATACCGTTTCCATAGCAATCAACTCCAATGCGTGATGGCGTAGAGAAACGTCCGCCCGCACAGAGTCTCTGGGAAGTGTAGTCTGAGCCGCACTGAACTGACTGTGAGGAGCGGGGAGGGGACTACAACTCCCGGCGGGCACGTGACTTCCGGGCGGGCGTGGGAAAGTCTAGCATGGAGGAGAGTTACTGGGTGGCCTGACCGAGACACCCGGGTACCATGGTGAGGACCCCCGACCACCTGACATTATACTGTTAAATACCGTGAAACTGCCATAATTTTGAAAAATGCAGAGATGGGCTGTTTAATAGAAGTAGATATGAGCGAGAAGATCAGAGTGTCCCAATCAGGGTGCCTCCAGCTGTTGCAAAACTACAACTCCCAGCATGCCCGGACAGCCGTTGGCTGTCCGGGCATGCTGGGAGTTGTAGTTTTGCAACAGCTGGAGGCACCCTGATTGGGAAACTCTTAGAAAGATTGATAGATGGTTGAATATAAATCCATACATAGGCAGTATATGTCAGTACTTTTAAAAAAAAATTTTTTTACCATGCTTCAATTATCTAATAGACATCACCTATAGAATCAAACAAAATACTTAATCACCTCCACAACCCCGTAACGACGGCATTTACACACCCGAACGGAGTAAATACACGTTACCAAAATAACCCACAAAAAGTTAATGACCCCTGCGCCCTGTCCAAGCTCCCGTCTATGTGTGTGGTTTGGCAGCTGGTCATAGAACCCTGCAAAGATGTATTATTTTTCCATTGCACGGGTGCATTCTCTTCTGTGGTGGGGGACCGCCTGCGGTGCTGGTAATTGCACATTCTTGCCATTGGGGAAAGCCATGATTGGGAGCAGCCAAGCAGAAAAATGCTGTGCCATCCCATCGCCACCTCCGCAGCAAAGAGAAGACAATCCCCAGCACTACCATCTGGTTGTTGCTATCTTGTCAGCTGGCTAAGCTGGCTGTGACTTGGGCTTTGCAGCTGTTCAGTGTCCCTTTTTACCATTTTTTTTTTTTATATATATTATGCGGCTTTTGGACAACTTTGAACATGGGTCAGAGGCATTATATAGACACACAAGTTGAACTCCTGTTGAATGGTTGCTCATTACCGGAGATAAAGCCGTTTCCAGTCCCCCTGCTGCCACTTCCTCATAGACAGATGACATCGCTGTTTGACCAGCAGTGTTTACCATGGGAGGCAGCAGGGAGAAAGCAAAAAAAAAAAAACAGATAGGAAATGCCTGCCTCGTCTGCTTTTAACCAAGCCTTTAAGGTTATTTTCTGATCCCCATTTTCGGTAGTAGGGATATACAGTGATTATGCAAAGCAGTTGTCACACACCATTCCGCCAAGCAGTGCCTTTTCCGCGCGCCGTACGAGACTTCTACATTATTCATGGAAATTAGGGAAGAAAAAAAAATACATTTTGGTTTCGGATTCTCATTGTCAAACATGATACTGTGTGGCGAATGAGTCTTGCATCCGGGATGACAGGAGAGAATCAGATGCAGTGGAGACTATTATGTTTTTTTGGAAGAATTTGTCTACAGCAGCAATCTGAAAGCCTTAATGAAAGACATCTTTATGACAGCAGGCCTGGGGGCCCCATTAAGCCGATGATCACAAGCCCCCACTTTTGGAAGATAGTCTTTTATTTACCAGTAGTAATATGTCACTGTGTTGCATATAACTTTACAGCGAGCATTATTTTGTTTGATTCTGCATCTGAAAATACATGTTTTGCTACTGATTTTCCATTGAGGCTTCCAATAAATTTTGTTGCGGCGCCCTGACTCTGTTTTACAGGATATCTCTCTCTTGCGTATTCGGTCTTATAAAATGCGTTGTACCCTTCTCTTACGGGTGTTTCTTCCTGCCTGTATTTATAATTTTAGAACCGATTTTTATAAAGACCCTTCTTAAAAATAATTTGTATAGGGTTAAACTTTGAGGATACCACCCACGTTACAGGTGTTCAGTTTTATATGCTTTAAAGGGGTACTCTGTTGGAAAACTTTATTTTATTTATTTTAAATCAACTGGTGCCAGAAAGTTAAACAGATTTGTAAATGACTTCTATTAAAAAAATCTTTCTTTCTATCCTTCTAGTACTTTTTAGCAGCTGTATGCTACAAAGGGAATTCTTTTCTTCTTGAATTTCTTTTTTTTGTCTTTTCTACAGTGCTGTCTGCTGCCACCTGATGCCTGTATCAGGAACTGTCCAGAGCAGTAGAAAATCCTCATAGTAAACCTATGCTACTCTGGACAGTTCCTGACACGGACAGAGGTGTCAGCAGAGAGCACTGTGGGACGAGACAAAAAAGAAATTCAAAAAGCAAAGAATTTCCTCTGTAGCATACAGCTGCTAATAAGTACTGGAAGGATTGTTTTTTTTATTATAGAAGTAATTTACAAATCTGTTTAACTTTCTGGCACCAGTTCATTTAAAAAAAAAAAAGTTTTCCACCGGAGTACCCCTTTAAGTATTTGAGTGTATTCTGGATTTTAGGAACAAATCCTTCCTATTAATTTTAATGGCATTCTTCTGCACTGTTCACTGTATTCTTTTTCCACATTTTGTTTGCAAATGCATTGCTGTCTATGAGACTGCACATTTCCGACAGGTCCTAACGCACGCAGGTTTGGGCAAATGTGCGGAATTCTGCATGTGTTTTCCATGCGGACATTTCGCACAAATTATGCTGTGTGAACATAGCCTTAAAGTGGTATTCCAGCCCTTAAATATCCCCAATCCACTGGATAGGGCAGTAATCCCCAAACTGTGGATCTCCAGATATTACAAAACGACTACTCCCAGCTTGCCCGGACAGCTGAGTTGTAGATTTGCAATAGCTGGAGTGGTAGAAGTTGAGGAGAGTTGGAGTACATCAGTGGTCTCCAAACTGTGGACCTCCTAGATGTTGCATAACTACAGGGTGGGCCATTTATATGGATACACCTTAATAAAATGGGAATGGTTGGTTATATTAACTTCCTGTTTGTGGCACATTAGTATATGTGAGGGGGGAAACTTTTCAAGATGGGTGGTGACCATGGCGGCCATTTTGAAGTTGGCCATTTTGAATCCAACTTTTGTTTTTTTAATAGGAAGAGGGTCATGTGACACATCAATCTTATTGTGAATTTCACAAGAAAAACAATGATGTGCTTGGTTTTAACATACCTTTATTCTTTTATGAGTTATTTACAAGTTTCTGACCACTTATAAAATGTGTTCAATGTGCTGCCCATTGTGTTGGATTGTCAATGCAACCCTCTTCTCTATATACTGCTATATACTACTATATACACAGCAGGAGAAATGCTAGCACAGGCTTCCAATATCACCAACCATTCCCATTTTATTAAGGTGTATCCATATAAATGGCCCAGCATGTACCTTTCCCAGCTGGGAGTTGTAGTTTTGCAATAGCTGGCGAGGTACAAGGGGTATTCCAGACTTTTACGTATCCCTGGTCCACTGGATAGGGCAGTGGTCCCCAAACTGTGGATATCCAGATGTTACAATGACAACTCCCAGCATGCCCCGACAGCCGTTGGCTGGAGGTCCACAGTTTGGAGACCTAGGGGATAGGGCAGAAGTTTCTGATCACAGGTGTCGGACCCTGCTATTAATGTTAGCCCAGCAGTGCCAGAGTACAGCACTAAGGTGTGTCTGCTCCCAAAGACAATTCATGCCACACCATTCTGGAGATCGCCATAGGCCGTGGATATGGGATACATTTTAGGGGCTGGAATACCCTTTTTTAGTTGTTTTTGAAAAAAAAGTGTTTCATATGGGGCCTGTATGAAAATTACATTGATGCTTCTGCATGAAGCAAAAAGAAAAGCTAGCAGTCGTAAATTATTGCACAACGTCCAAATTAGTATGAGAAAGATAAACAATTTTATTGCACATAAATGACACAAAACATTTAAAATCTATTTAAATAAGAAAAACAGACTGGAGGCAAACAGTCTTTCTGCCTACTACACTCACCCCTGCAGGGGGACACAAAGGAGCAAGAATAAGTTCCCTGGCTCAGAGTAGTACCAGAGGTAATCACAAAAAACTCCACCAAAGACCATAGTAAATAATATTACAAATAATGAATACAAAATATATACATCCAAAAGCAAATAACTAGTAGATATCCAAATATTCAAAGAACCACTGATCTGTAACACACGTAATTGCAAATAACAGAATTATCACACAAAAACACTAGTGAAAAAAATAAAGCAATGTATAAATACATATGCAAAAGTCTAGTAATGGCCCTGGATCTAGGCTACTAGAAAAAGGAAAAATAAGCCTGAATAGCAAAGAGCAGACCAGTGCAAAGGTGGAAGATAGTGAAAAATGGTGTGAAAATACAACCTCTGAGAACCAGGATGGTAAAACTTGTGTAAGGGACAAATAATGCCACAGCCCCCATGGGGAAGAAAACACCACGCGTTGTGCTACTATCACAGTAACTTCCTCAGGACATCCTGCAGGACTTTGAGCTGATGATGGTGGAGCTCCCCTCACCCAGCACTCAAGTCATTACTTTTTATCTCATTTGTAATATTGTATATAATCCACATAGAGACCATTGTTTTTCACTCCTGTTTATATACCTCTATTTAGATTAATATTCTTATTATAGACAAAAACTAGCTGGGTTACCCCATGCATACTGCATGGGAATTGTTTGGATAGCGGGTACTGCTGGAGTACTCCTTTAAACTAAGTATAGGAACGTTGGGCCATCTCTGGCTTTCCCATAGAGATACATGGAGGGGAACGTGTTGGCTGCCGCCTCATGCGGGGGTCAACACACCCTCCCTTTTCCTGGGGACTGCGGGGGGTGCCATGCAGAAGATTGCGGGGGGTTCCCAATGGTCGCGCCCCCCACGATACCCTATCCTTTGTTTTGGGAATATGTGTTCCTGCACCAGAGTTATTCCTTTAATACTATAAAAACTGCACTGGGTATAGTAGTTTTACAGATGACCAGATATATTTTTTTTTTTTTTTTTTTTAAGTGTTGTTTTATTCCATGTCTCAGGCTTCAGATTGGATGGAGAACGATGGCAGTCAAGGGGCTTGTTGGGTCCAATGATTTCTTCTTCAAGTCAAATTAAATTTTGGTTGCATTAGGTCATGTGTACGCACCCAAAACAGTGTTATTGGATTTAGCTGGAGTATTCCCTTAGATATTGTGGGGCTTATCCCTAGACAGATCTTCTTGTTATTGAACATGCATGTTGGGAAAGACTCATGAAGAAGTAAATGTAATAATATTTTACATTATACACAAGTTGAAGGGGTGGAAAACAAACAAAGAATTGGTTATTCTTCCAGTTACCATGCCTTCCTCCTTAAAGACTCCTCCGAGAACAGTAGAACACAGTCATTTATTGTAAATAGATATTTGACAAAACCTGAAACTTAATATGTCGCTGATTGTCATTCTGCTAAATGGGACTGAATAGAATTTGTAAGATAATCATTATAATAGAGCGGAATCTTCCCTGGGCCTCTCAAAGCAGATGAAAGCTCTGGAATTCGTGGCTTTTTTGGGAAGAACATCAGGTTGGAATAAAACGTTTTGAGGTTTTCCTTCTGGATCTGCATCTCCAGCCTCTCAAAGCAAACTAAGAGACACAAAATAACTACTTTACAACCATTCTGAAAAATGATTACATAATAATATAATATACAATTAATGGCATCATGGGCTATGAAAGCACACATACACCAGAGATTGGTTTAACGTAAATGTTATATTTATACTTGTACTGGTTATCCTTAGGTCCCACAAGAAAAACATTTTCTAAGGGACGTATATAAAAAAAAAAGTACACAACCTTATTATGGCTCAGAGTTCTACCAAGCCATATTACAGCATTTATGGAAGTTGGAGTCTCCTATTTCATAGACAGTTTTTTTTTCGTATGGACTTGTTAGACTTTGTGTCTTCCTTTACGGACTCAGGGAACGTAAATTTGCCAAATGTATGAAGCTAAAACAAGATTATACTCATCTAATTTGGATTGGAAAAGCTAAGGCCTTTTATGTGGAAAATTGTAAGATAAAGGGGCACAGATGACTACAGAGGTGGGAAACTTGCCCAAAACCTTACACTTTCAGATGTACACTACACTAATGGCTCCTCTATACACCCATGTTACATCTCTCTACAATATTTCACTGTATGGATAATAATACAATCTCTGGGAGGCTTCCTGTACCCCCGTTACCCTCTAATTTCAAATGGAAGCAAACAAATGTTATGGCATGTCTGTTGGTTCCTGTATCTTAGAAAGATTCTCCTGGAAAAATGTGCCGTAATATGACCCCCCAAAGTACTATGGGTCATGTACTATGGGTACTGTGGGTCACAACGCAAACATTTTTATGTTCTGCACATCACTTCATACATTTGTGCAATTGGCTGGAAGTCCCTAGTGCAAAAAAAGTGAAAATACTTCTGCTAGCCACACCTCATTGCTCCCCCGAATTTCACAACAATAAAAATTTATGAAGCCAGTGAAACTACATTAAAAAAAGCTCAAAATTAGATGATGATTTTGACGCAAAATAAAAACTCTGCACATGCAACTTTAGATGCATGCCTGTTGATAAACTCCCCCAATATAATACATTTTGCTAAGACAATACACATGTGCATGGCAGGTTTCACATTGCGCAAAAAAAATCTGGTCTAATGATATTCCACCTCGCATGGGCCTCCTAACAGGCTCTGGAGGCTTAAAGGGGTACTCTGCCCCTAGACATCTTACCCCCTACCCAAGGCAAAGGGGATAAGATTTCTGATCGTGGGAGTCCCACAGCTGGGGACCCCCACAGTCTCTGCTGCGGCACCCCAGACTTCCGGTGCACAGAGCATACTTTACTCCATTCCGGATGACTGGTGATGCAGGCTGGAGGCTCGTGATGACACGGTCACGCCCTGCTAGTGATGTCATGGTCGTGATGTTCGTCACGCCCCCTCCCATAGACTTGCATTGAGGGGGCCTGGCCTTGACGTCATGTGACCCCGGCACTGCACCCGACTCTCTAAACGAACACAGGGTACAGCAGGGAGATTGCCAGGGTCCCCAGTAGCGGGACTCCCCAGGATCGGACATCTTATCCCATATCCTTTGGATAGGGGATAATGTCTAGGGGCGGAGTACCCATTTAAAGGGGTACTCCCCTGGAAAACTTTTTTTTTTTTTTTTTTTTATCAACTGGTGCCAGAAAGTTAAACAGATTTGTAAATTACTTCCATTAAAAAAATCTTAATCCTTAATCTTTCTGTACTTATCACAGTGCTCTCTGCTGACACCTCTGTCCATTTTATGAACTGTCCGGAGCAGGAGAGGTTTGCCATGGGGATTTGCTCCTACTATGGGCAGTTCCTAAAATTGACAGAGGTGTCAGCAGAGAGCACTGTGGTCAGACAGAAAGGAAATTCAAAAAGAAAAGAACTTCCTATGGAGCATAAAACAACTGACAGGAAGGATTAAAAAGTTATTTACAAACTGTAACTTTCTGGCACCAGTTGGTTTAAAAAAAATAAATAAAGAGAAAAGTGAGAAAATGTTCACTTTATAGCAGATTTTTTCCCCCAGAAGAATGGGTTACTCAAAAATATTAGTAGAGTTGATCACTTTTTGCCAATGAACCATTGGACAATAGAGGATAGGCAACATATTATGCTATACTTGTACAATTTTAAACCAATAGTCTAAACAGTCCGTATTGAGCTTCCAGAGACATTGATTCCCGAGGCTCTGCCACCATTGTGTGTGACTTTAATGTCTACATATCTAAAAATAATATTTATGCAGCCAGATAATGGAGGAATTATCTTGCTTGTGTTCTTTTTAGCTTTTTGCATATTTTTACAGACCTTTTGCTTATTAAAACAAGAATTTGAAAAGTCAGACACGGAAAACATAGTACAGATGATTGGGAGCCAAAACGACAATTGAGCTTTTATTTGTGGATATTTATGAGACGCTCGGCCCCGCTCCTCGGTCATGAATATTTCAGTGTGTTTACGAACCGTCGTAACCTGAATGTTTCATATTCATGCCATATGTGCAAAAACGCTGAGATCATTTCTTTGATCAAGTATTCGCTACACTTATTAGGAGGCCCTCCCATGACTGCTCGTTTCCTTACCGAGCCCTTCATTCTTATTTAAAACTTCTTGAGTAGCTCCATTGTCTTTTGATTGCCGCAACATTTGTGCAGCTGTTTTCACTGATTAGAACTGGCAGGAAAACATATTTTTTCCTTATAATATTTCAATCTGCTGAATATATTTACATTGTAGTTACAAGGATGCTTGGCAGCGATCATGTGTATTTACATATTCCACCATGCTGCACTGGTTGGGGCTCTAGATTTCTCACCTTTAAATCAAGTGTTTTAGCTATATATTCTTTGTCATTCTAGCATGTTATTGTCTGCATATGTTGAAAATGAGCCAGTGTTTGTATGTGAGTTCTTTCCCTTCATGCTGCTTTTTTTTATTACATTTTACACAGAGATAGTGTTCTGGCCTTAATCATCAAGGGTTCTCCAGGATTGATCCTTTAAAATTTGTTTTTGAATTGAATAGTTTTTTTCGGAAGAGGGGGGAAGGGTGATTTAAAATAGCTTGTCCCCGAAAAATCTGTTATTGTTTCTTATGTTGTAATGGAAAATTTACATTATTGGAAATAAAATTATTTGAATGGCAAATCGGGGGTCTAATTTTAAAAATGGTTTTGCAGAACTTTATTATCAATGGCCTATCTCTAGGAAGCCATATTGATGGTGATTAGATTCTTGGGAAGACTGTTGATTTTTATTTACCGTATTTTTATTTTAATAAAAATATATATATATTTTTTTTTATTTGGTTTTCATGTTTTTTGTTTTACATTTTTGTTTGTTGCATTGTAATTATATTAAACATGAATTAATGACATCTTGTTATATGTATTTGAGATCCCATGGATTCATATGTCACGTATTCGAAAATGAAAATGAAAAAGATAAAGAAAGTGACAGACATGATTTCCCTCCCCTGTTCTTCCATAAATGTCATGAAGTAATTTTAGTAAAAAGAGAGACTGAAAGGCCACATATTGTTATTGTAGTGTTTATGTGACTAGTCCAAAAAAAAAAAAAAAAGAATGTTTAACCATAGGGTCCAAAAATGACGCATGCCAGAATAATGCCGAAGGTTAACATTTTACATAATAAAAAATGATGGAAATGAGTAAAATAATGGAAATCGTTATTGATTCTTTGGAAGTTAGGGGGTGTGGCCTCGGTCATTATGCGGTCCGGGGCCTATCAACCAATAGATGCTGCTGGCCTGCTGCATGTGTGCATC
Source organism: Hyla sarda (assembly GCF_029499605.1). NCBI lineage: Eukaryota > Metazoa > Chordata > Amphibia > Anura > Hylidae > Hyla > Hyla sarda. The sequence goes on from NC_079196.1 coordinate 53,609,293, forward strand.
TGTAGCACTGAGCCCGCGGTCTGGAGTACATGGAATCCAGCACCACCACCTGTCACAAGAAGCCTTCTTTCCTGACACCTGCCAGAAGCTCTGTTCTCCATCCTCTCTGCAATGTCCTGGTGCAGGAAGGATGGCCATGGTCTGTGAACTGCTCCTTCTACCCTGCAGCAAGGCTCTCCCTTCTTTCTTTCCCCCTGTAAACCCTTAAGGTGCTGTCCTCTCTCTCTCCCCTCCCCCCCCCCCCCCCCCCGTTAACCATTCAAGTGCTGCCCCCTCTCTTTCCCCTGTTAACCCTTCAGGTACTGTGTCCTCTCTTTTTACCCCTGTTAACCCGTTAGGTACTGTGTCCTCTCTTTTCCCCCTGTTAACTCTTCACGTTGGTGTTCCCACTTCTGCCCATTAAAGGGGTTATCCGGTGGGAGTTTTTTTTTCTTTTTTCTTAAAGTGTTACTCCGTCCCTAGACATCTTATCCCCTATCCTTTGTGACAGATGTCTGATCGTGGGGGTCCTGCCGCTGGGGACCCCTGCGATCTCTCCTGCAGCACCCCCGTTTCTCAGCTGCACAGAGCAAGGATCCGCCCCTCGTGACATCACGCCCCACCCCCTCACTGCAAGACTATGGGTGGGGGTGTGACAGCCACCACGCCCCCTCCCATAGACTTGCATTTTGGGGAGCAGGGTGTGACGTCACGAGGGGGCGCAGCCATGATGTCACTATACTCAATCCCCTGCATTGCCCGACATCAGCAACAGAGCAATCCTCACTCACTGTGCAGCTGAGAAACGGGGGTCCCTTGGATAGGAAATATGTCTAGGGGCGGAGTACCCCTTTAATTAACCATGCCCAATAAACCTCTACTCATGAGCTCCCACTCATCTCAATGTCACTCTGGGCCCAAGCATCATGCTGCAGCTCAAAAATAGGATTGCAGCCGGGAACCAGAGCAAAACACCAGAGGCACCACAGGAGTGCTTGAAATGAGTAAAGTTTTTTTGTACCGTAGAATGGGCATTGTTTTATAAAAAAAATAATAATAAATAAACCCTGCCGTTGGATAACCAGCGGGTGGTCTAAATATGAATACAGTAAAATCTCCCACTAGAACACTGAGTTGGGGTGAAGCTTACTAATAAGAGTACCCCATCCCTATTCTTGGAATGGGGAGAGATAGAGAAGGGAAGGCTTGTAAAAGTTTGGTAACATATTTTTCTTTCCCTAAAGCATTTTTTCTCCATTTGTCCCTTGGAAATAATCTGTTTTTAACTTGGTATTAAACATTTGAGAATCTTAGCAAGTTCTTCTGTCTCACCTGAAGACAAGCAGGGCTCCATCTTGTTGGTATTACAGTAGTTGTTTCTGTCCTCCCAGATCGTCACTAATGGACATTTAACTATATGAATGTCTCAGCAGTCAGAGATCATGTTTTACCCCATCACAGATAATATCCTCCCCCCTTATCACAGATAATGTTCTCTCCCCCATCACAGATAATGTTCTCCCCCCCCCCCATCACAGATAATGTTCTCTCCCCCATCACAGATAATGTTCTCTCCCCCATCACAGATGATGTTCTCTCCCCATCACGATAATGTTCTCTCCCCCATCACAGATAATGTTCTCTCCCCATCACGATAATGTTCTCTCCCCCATCACAGATAATGTTCTCTCCCCATCACGATAATGTTCTCTCCCCATCACAGATAATGTTCTCTCCCCCATCACAGATAATGTTCTCTCCCCCATCACAGATAATGTTCTCTCCCCCATCACAGATAATGTTCTCCCCCCCCATCACAGATAATGTTCTCTCCCCCATGACAGATAATGTTCTACCCCCCCCCCAAAATCACAGATAATGTTCTCTCCCCCATCACAGATAATGTTCTCTCCCCCATCACAGATAATCTCTCCCCCATCACAGATAATGTTCTCTCCCCATCACAGATAATGTTCTCTACCCCATCACAGATAATGTTCTCTCCCCCATCACAGATAATGTTCTCTCCCCCATCACAGATAATGTTCTCTCCCCCATCACAGATAATGTTCTCTCCCCATCACAGATAATGTTCTCTCCCCATCACAGATAATGTTCTCTACCCTATCACAGATAATGGTCCCCCCCATCACAGATAATGTTCTCCCCCCCCCCCCCCATCACAGATAATGTTCTCACCCCCCATCACAGATAATGCTCTCTTCCCCATCACAGTTCATGTTAAAGGGGTACTCCGCTGAAAAACATATTTTTTTATTTTATCAACTGGTGCCAGAAAGTTCAACAGATTTGTAAATTACTTCTACTTAAAAATGTTAATCCTTCCAGTACTTATCAGCTGCTGTATGCTCCACAGGAAGTTCTTATTTAATTTATTTTCTGTCTGGCCACGGTGCAGAGATCACAGCACTTGATGGGTTGTATTTAGCACCAGATGTAGTGTTACATGCTGCTTTATGTCAGATTCTGACATTCGGCTTCACCAATCAAAGTGCAACCTTTATTGACAAAATCAGCAATTAACCTGAAAAATAACAGGAATCCATAGGAAACTAAACTATAATAGAATTCCTACAGAGTTACTACAAAGCGTCTCTTTGGAGGACTTTGTATGAACGTGCATTACACACAACCAGGGGTCAAGTCCTGGAAAAAGGCAGAGAACCCATCCAAGATTTCCACTCAAGGGCTGGATCTGCAGGACTCCTGTTAATGGGAATGGTGTTCCTGCTGTGAAAAAAGTGCAGGAACTCAGTTGCCATGCGTTCTGCCGGACTTGAGACCTGCACACAACCCATTAATTTATATGGCGTCATTGGAAATTACAGCTATCAGATGAGGTCATAGCATCAGGACAACCTTCTAACAATTCTCGATCGCAAAAAAAAAACTAGGCCGAAGTTTTTGGCATCCAAGTAAAATTTTTATAGTATGTCATTTCATAAACATGAATTTCTATTTTTCTTTGTGCCCTAGGAGATGAAGAAGAGGAGGAAACTGTTACTCCAAAGCCAACAGCTGCACCTGAAATAGAAAAACCTGCAAAGAAAGAAGAGAAAGCTGAAGGTAATTTCACAGCTTTAAACATCTGTTCATTTTTGGGATTTGCTGTTAGTTAAATAGGTTGTCGTAGTATTGAGAACATCCAGAAAACAACTGTCTGAAAGTGAAAAATTCGGACAGCTATAAATTTCTCCTGTCTGAAGGAATTTAATTCTCAGAGCTGCCTTAGAGGTGGGGGTTGCTGAACAAATTGCCCCCTTATTTGCCCTAATTGCACTTATGAAACAACCGATTTAATGGGATTTTCCTGGTCTAACAAAATATTACCTGGGGGTGGGAATTAAGGGAAAATAAGAACCGCATACACTCGCCCTCCAGTCCCTCCTGGTCCTGCTCTACCACTGCTTTGAAGTCCCAGTGATGTCACTGTACTCAGGATACTACAATCAATCAATGGCCTCTGGGGTCTTGTGCAACAACAAGTGAGCATGACTGCGGAAGCCCATGTTTGGCCACAGCCACGTATGTACAGTGACATTACTGAGGCTTTTCTGGCAAGGTCTTTGTTATAAAATTTTCCTACCAGTTCGTGGCACCCTGGCAATCTTTTATTTAAGCCCAAAAAAAACAGTTTAGGGCATGCTCACACATCACGGATAAGCTGTAGATTCATTGCAGATTTGCCTCAGATATTTTGCCGCATTTGAATTCCCTATTGCAGTTAATTGTAGCAAATCTGCAGCATATCTGCTACATGTGAACGCACCCTTAAGCTGTGTATGGGGCATGGTGAGGCACAGCTCTCACAGGCTTCAGTGATGTAGCGTCTGCTGGGGAACGCCCACTTTCTCCTGCAGGGAGCTCACACAATGTGAGCAAGGGGGAAAAGGTATGATACAGAGATTTTTAAACCTCTGAAAAAAAATTTAAGGGCAGAAGGGGTGTTAGGAGTAGTCAATGTAATGTTAGTTTTGAAAATATGGTTTGATGACAGGTACTCTTTATAAATGCATACAAAATACATATATGATGAGAAGCAGCATAGCCAAAACAACCCCGTACATAAAACACAAACACAGAAAATCACTTAATTTACTGTGTTAGTATGTAAGGGTTTGTCATGTTTCTGATTATATTTATATATATATATATATATATATATATATATATATATATATATATATATATATATAGTGTTTTTAAATTATATTGAGTAAAATATTTTATATTTTGGACTGTATATGTATGTTGTGTTGTATTGTGCAGCTTTTGACAACTAGAGGCACTGAATATTAAACAGAGAAACACTTTTGCTATCAGATACTTCATTTTATTAAGGTCTGTGGATGGTACAATGCCCGCTACCTGGGTGAAGCTCATAAGCCAGTGTTTCTCAACCAGGGTGCCGCCAGGTGTTGCAAAACTACAACTCCCAGAATGCCTGGACAGCCAAAGGCTGTCCAGGCATGCTGGGAGTTGTAGTTTTGCAACATCTGGAGGCACTCTGGTTGGGAAACACTATCATAAGCATATGTTCACACTGCAGTTTGCAGTATTTGACGATATCCAAAGGTGCACCTTGGCTCAAAGATTGGCCAGTATATGTTTTTAGTTTAATTTTTTTTTATTTATTTAAAAAAAAAATGTATGGGATCTTATAAGCATTTCAATCAGCTGTATTCCTTTACATTGGAGTTATACTTTTCGGAAATATTCCCTTACTAAAACCTCTGATTGATGGTCAATTTCTAGACCTCTGCAGCCAGACCGGAACAGGGGAACAGAGTGGGCCATACCTAATCTGAATGGCACCAGCTTTTCCTGATTTCTTTTGATTGCCCATGATCATTATTTTGACCACTGGTTGGCTTGTATAAATCACAAGTGTTATTTCTATTATTGTAACTTGCAATTACTGTGGTTTTTTATTTTCCATTTATTAATCATATACAATGATTTTACAGCCCCGCCACACGAGCTCACAGAAGAGGAGAAACAGCAGATTGTTCATAGCGAAGAATTCCAAAGCTTCTTTGACCACAGCACAAGAATTGTTGAGCGTGCCCTGTCTGAGCAAGTCAACATTTTCTTTGATTACAGTGGCCGAGACTTGGAAGAAAAAGAAGGGTAAATATGAAAAACAGGTTATAATTTGAAATCTCTTGTGTAGGATTTGCATAATGCACCTTTTAAGTTTGAGCTAATCATTGTTGATGCTTTTTTCCATTTAACAGGGAAATACAGGCAGGCGCAAAGTTATCTCTGAACAGACAGTTTTTTGATGAGCGTTGGTCGAAGCATCGTGTGGTCAGCTGCTTGGATTGGTCTTCTCAGGTACTAAGATGATGCCTTCATTTATAATAGGTTATAAATAAGGCTTAAAGAGGTCATCTTTGACCTCAACACTTTAATGCAATGTGACATATTGTTACGTCATGTTGTTGCTGTTGGAGGATGGTGCACGTTCAGTAGATGAGCCTGCTCCATACATAACAGCTGACACCCAATGTCAGAAGCTTGGATTAGAGCCAAAGGCTGTCCAGGCATAGTTACATAGTTACATAGTTAGTATGGTTGAAAAAAGACATTCGTCCATCAAGTCCAACCAGGGGATTGAGGGGAAGGATGTAAGGGGATAAGGGAAAGGGATGTAGTTTTATAATTCTGCATAAGCTTTAATGTTATTTTGTTCCAGGAATGTATCTAACCCTGTTTTAAAGCTGTTAATTGTTCCTGCTGTGACCAGTTCCTGAGGTAGACCGTTCCATAAATTCACAGTCCTCACGGTAAAGAAGGCGTGCCGCCCCTTTAGACTAAACCTTTTCTTCTCCAGACGGAGGGAGTGCCCCCTCGTCCTTTCGGGGGGTTTAACCTGGAACAGTTTTTCTCCATATTTTTTGTATGGGCCATTAATATACTTATATACGTTTATCATATCCCCCCTTAAACGTCTCTTCTCAAGACTAAACAATTGTAACTCCTTTAATCGCTCCTCATAGCTAAGATGTTCCATGTCCCATATTAGTTTAGTCGCGCGTCTCTGCACCCTTTCCAACTCTGCAGTGTCCCTTTTATGAACAGGCGACCAAAACTGAACAGCATATTCCAGGTGAGGCCGTACCAATGATTTATAAAGGGGGAGTATTATGTCCCTGTCCCTTGAGTCCATGCCTCTTTTGATACATGACAATATCCTGCTGGCTTTGGAAGCAGCAGCCTGGCATGCTGGGAGTTGTAGTTTTGCAACAACTAGTGGCACACTGGTGGCAAAACATTGGGGCTAGGTCAATCAAGTTTCTGACTAAATAGCCCCAGGCCATGTAGTAGTTGTATGTTTCTGCAAATTGTTATGGCCAACTTGGCGGCCTCACTTTATTTTTAGCAGAAGACTTGTAGGCTAGGGGGAAAAAATTCAAAAGGGGTCTGGATGCATTTTTGGAGAGTAATAACATTGCTGGTTATTTATACTCCATCTATATGGACAGAAGGTTGATCCAGGGATTTATTCTGATGCCATATTTGGAGTCGGGAAGGAATTTTTACCTCTAGTATGAGGGTTTTTTGCCTTCCTCTTAGTGCTGGGCGGTATACCGGTTAATACCGAATACCGAAATTTTGTTCCTGCACGATATGAATTTTGCCCATACCGCAGTACCGGTTGGGGCCCTCGAATGAGTGAATTATCTGCCGCAGCGCGCTGTCCCCACATCGGGGAACTAATCATATGTGACTTGCGAGCGCTGTTCAGGTTTAACTTGATGGACTCTGGTCTTTCTTCAACCTTATTAACTATGTTACTATACACTATTGTCCAAGTTTTATGTATGAGTTCTATTCTCATTTTTATCTGCCCAACAAACCTGCTATTATATTGTGCACATCATTGTTGGTATCTGTAGATTTGTTTAGGTATATATTAAAGTAGTATTCCAATCTCTCCATACATAGGTGAATTTGTAAGGAACATAATCTTAACATTTTTTGCAAGTAAATTAATTTAGCAAATTTGCCTCCTTTTAATGATATTTCTGTTCTTTTCCTCCCTTTGTTTACTGCTTATTGCCCTTGATACAGACCACCCCTCCACTGTTGAGGCGGAGGTTGGGCTGTGGTGTATGTATGTAAGTGTATGTGTGTATGTGTGTATGTGTATATGTGTAGATCTATGCACACACACACACAAGCCCAACCACCTCTTCTCCATAGGGAGCGGTGGTCGAAAACCTAGGCAATCACCTTTTAGCAAGGGGAGGCTTACTGTTTAGGGCTATATGATTTTCTAGATTGATTGATATGATTTCTATGTTTAGCTGTAGGATGAACATCTAAAGAGTTATTTCAATCTTGTACATTCATGGTATATCCTGTAGGTATACCATGAATGTGGGAGAATAAGAGATCTGCAGAAGAAATTATATTATTGGTGTTTTAAATGTAGCTAATTTCTCATAACTGTGTGTTATACTTTCTTCAACAGTACCCAGAGTTGCTCGTTGCATCATACAACAACAATGAGGACGCCCCACATGAACCAGATGGTGTGGCTCTTGTTTGGAACATGAAATATAAGAAGACAACCCCGGAGTATGTGTTTCACTGCCAGGTATGGAACCAGACATTTTATGCTAATCATTTGTAGTCCTGTTCCTCTATGCCCCAGATACTGGTTAGCATAATGATTTCATAGCCCCTATGTAAACCACATGTATTTGCAAACATATGTTGATTGAGCTCTTCATCAATTCAGAAAAAACTTTCATTCTGGTCTTACTGACATCATTCACATGGTTTAGGGATGCTAAAAACATGCATGTTACATCCCATCTGATTTATATTAATTCAAGCTTTCCCAGTTCCAAAGAAAAATCCAAGCTGCTTTCTCATGTCAGACAATACGTTTTGGGCCATTAAACGAGGAGAACGTGGCCTGAGGAGATGGAAACAGACTTGTTTAAGTGAAAACACATGCTCAAAATGTGATCGAAATTTTAAGTAAAGAGAAAAGCTTAAATGTGTTTGCCAACAAGTGATCGGCTCCTATTTTCTGGATGTCAAAATTTGCTGAGTTTATTGTGATGGATTAAATGTAGCGTGTAATCCGGAGCTGTCAGATTACTGTCAGAGCACAGTGCAGATGACTGACAAATGTTAATTTTTCTGAAACTGATACAAGACAACCCTCAAATGTTACAGAGTTTAAAACAGTTTTGTGACGGTTTTTGTTTCTTTGTACCTCTTTAAAAACTTTCAATAGGATTTATTGATAAGCAGTTGCTAAAGTATATCATCAGTTATATATAATGTTCATAAATCAGTAGCTCAAGTGAAGAGAATAAACTTTGCTACATCTTACAAAAAAAGAAAAGTTTCTTTCTCCTCTCATCAGACGACTTTCTTCCTCCTGATCCCTCAGCGTAAGGTCACGCGTAGTGCATCTGCAGCGTTTTTGAATGCCCCTAGAGTCAACCTCCTACTTTGCCCATGCGTCCAGGTTCATCTGCTTGTAGCAGTAATACGCCTTTACAAGCAGAGACAGACTGAGCTGTGAGTAACGCATGCGCAGTGTGATCAGACATCGTGGTCGGATCAGACATCGTGGTCGCTCCCTCTGCTAGGCAGAGCGCCAGCAATGCCTGTTAGTGCGCTGTGCATGTGCGCCTAACTCTCGTAGCTCAGTCTGTGTCTGCTGTTAGGGGCATGTTGCTGCTACAAGCAGACAAACCAGGACACACAGGGAAAGCAGGAGGTCGACTCTAGGGGCGGTCAGTAGCGCATCCGCAGCGTCAAATATGCTTCTGTGGGAAGATTATAAAAAAAAATGAGGGGAAGTTTTAACCAGGTTGTTGTCAGCCAGTTTGTTTAGCATGTTTTCTGGTTGGAATGTTGTCTGTTGTGCACCAAAGTTCTCATTTTGTTGCCCACCAGTTTTCTAATAATAGAACAACAAAGGGTATGCGTGTTCAGGGTGTTCTTAAAATGTAACTTTTAATGTTTTTGGTTAAAATATCACCAAAATAATATAACGTGCCTGTGCACCCCAAAGGTTTGAAAATAATGTATGTACAGATGCGGTATATACGCTAGACCATGAGTCGGTCAGGTATTGTCAACCCAGTACTGACAGGGCTAGTCTTACAATAATCAGCACTAACTCACCAACCCAATGTGGGTCCTATGTGAGCAAGTTAAACTAAAAAAAAACAAACACCAACGCGTTTCTACCTCGATGTATGATGATTATGATCATTACTCACCAGCAAATGTAGGTCATCACACTCTCCTGTCTATTAGGTGTGACTTGGGTAGTATACCGGACGTATCCACTCCCATAGGGATGATCAGCACTATTTCCCTCTTTGTACTGCTCACCATCTCAATCTCACATCATACAAAAGAATCCTATTGGTCAGTAAATAGCCAACCTAAGGTGTTTTGGAGTTTAAACATACTATGATCTAATATGCTTCCCCGTGGTTTACCACCAATCGGCAGCTCCGATGTGCGCACTCCTTACCAATGAGGTACTGTTCGGCACATGAGCTCGCTCTCATCCACTAAGTGGGAATGGAGGTTCTCTGTTGTATACTTTGTATACAGAACGGGGAATGAAATTCACCGCATAGGACTGCGGACTCTTCTCCCGATAATGTCATTAGCTCCAATGATCACTTTGTGATCATTGCATTTGTGATTATTGCATTTTAATATCAATATATGAAATTTAAACCTGATAATTACTATTGTGTTGTTATATGTGTATGAATAAGTATATTAGTTAGGAGATACTGCAACTACCGATGATTTTGCTTTTTGAGTAAGTATAGGTATAGATATATTTAGTTACATATTTATTTATTTTTTTATAGTCTGCAGTTATGTCTGCTGCTTTTGCAAAGTTTCACCCAAACCTGGTAGTTGGTGGAACGTATTCAGGCCAAATCGTCTTATGGGACAACCGAAGTAACAAGAGGACACCAGTCCAGAGGACTCCACTATCAGCTGCTGCTCACACAGTAAGGAATAATTATTGGGCTGCACCTATTCTTCTTTATTTCATAAATGTGTCTAATTCTATCTTATCATAATGTTAGGGTCTATGACTGAATAATAATTAATTTCCATCTTGAAACAAATCATAAAAAGTTGTGTATGACTTGTTGACCATGGCTAAGGCTATGTACACTACGTTTGAGATATGTCAGCAAAAGTCTTTAAGAAGATTTTCAGTTCCCCATTTATTATGTAGCCTTTGAGAAGACAACCCTCCTAGAAGACTATGAATGTACCAAATGTGGTCAATTGTTGACTACAATCAGTTCATTGGACTCTATGGACCTGGTGCAGGTAAGCTATGGTATACATCAGTATGTTTAGATGTGAACACAGCGTGGGGATAGGAGTTTGGGGTTAAAGACTACCCCAAAATGACACCCATAATGGTTGTTCTGCTTCTTATTAGTAAGCATTTATATGGAATGTGCAATGGACCAGGGGACGTTTCATTGAGGTCAAGTTTAGACACAGGTTGAGTGTAGACACAGACATGTAGAACATGTACCATAAGTTGGTAAGCCACTGAATGCATAAGTTAATCATTACATAATTTTTTTCTTTTTTTTAGCACCCTGTGTACTGTGTTAATGTGGTTGGCACACAGAATGCCCACAACTTAATCAGTATATCAACAGATGGCAAGATCTGTTCATGGAGCCTTGATATGCTCTCTCAGCCACAAGTAAGTCAACCTTTAATAAAATATGTATTTTTAACGTAAATTAAAAAAAGTAAAATTCTTTTTTTAGCTGTTGTGGGAAGCTGAGGCTGGTGTTGCTACTGGGAAAATGTGAAATTGCATGATGAAAATGGAAGCCTCATTTTCCATCCTGGCTCTTAGGGGTCCCATGCTGGGGATCCACCTCAATGAAGTCCATATGTCTTAATAGGCCAAACAGGCAGCGGTTGTCTTCACAAGAATATAAAAAAATTTCAGCTCCAGAAAAAAACCTTTAAAGTAGTTATCCAGGAATAGAAAAACACAGCTACTTTCTTTCTAAAACAGCTCCCCATCTGTCTCCAGTTTGGGTGCGGTTCTGCAGCTCAGTTCCATTGAAGTGAATGGAGCCAAGTTGTAAAACCACACCCGACCTGGAGACAGACGTGGAGAAATTAGCTGTGTTTTTCTATTCCTGGATAACCCCTTTTAAAGGATCACTGTCATTTGAAGCAACTTTCGACATGTTGCTGAGACATGTCAAAAGTTGTGATCACACCAGGTCTCGCAGGGGGCCCCACCGGTTGTACCCACCGCGATCAGCTACTTATTCCTTATCCTGAGAAAAAGGGATAAGTACATTTTCAACGGAGTACTCCTTTTACTTCACAAATCCAAGTATAATGTAACATGATCCACAGAATATTCCTTATAGAATACAATACATTTTTGCTTTTGCATACCACCAAATCCACCAAATTTTTGTGGGATTCTCATGTGAACTAAATCCTAAAGAGGTGGGGTCTGTACGGATATGCATAAAAAGGGACCAGGGGGCAGAGCCCAAAGTATCAAGTTAAGAGGTGTACCAGTATGGCTGCTATTACCAGTCCCCCAATTTTCTCTGTCCTCTGACTGAAAATATTGCCAGTTTATACAGTAGTACAAGTAGGGAATGTATAATTTAAAGGAGGTTAGCTATTCAGGAACACAAAGTGGCAACTTTTTGTGGGAAATATTATGTTGCCAACCTTTCCCAGATAAAAGGGAATGAAAAACGTATTGTACGAACATAAGAGTCAGTCTCGCAGATTAAGTAATAAATCACTGTGAGGGTGGGCTCACACGGGACTGAAATGCTGCACATTTGTTACAGCTTTTATCTTCCCTATTCAAGTAAATTGGGAAAATTTACAGCAAATCTGCAGCATTTAAGTCCTGAATGAACATACACTGAAGGCAGGGTCACATAGGGCACATCAAAAGAGTATTTCATGCTACAGATGCGCCAACGACAATCACAAGAGGAACTGCAGAGCGAGCTCCCAGGTAGCTCTGTGTCTGCTCCTAGTGGCGGATTTCCGCTGTAGAAATCCACCTCCTATATAGTAATATTTTGACCGTGCCCTAAGGCTGGATTTCAACTGGGCAATTTATTTTTGGAAGACAGCAACTTAAATTTTTGAGCCAAAGCCAGATGTGGATTCATGAGGAATAAGTAAGGCCTACCTATATATTTCACATTCCTTTTGAATATGCTTCTAGCTTTGGCTCATAAACAGCAGTGGCAGTTTTCCAAAACAAAAAACAAAAATGCCTAGCGGAAATCCAGCCTTATGGTAGGGTCACATGTGCCGTATTTTGCTGCTGCATATTTTCCTACCCATCGAAGTAGACAGGCAGGGAAATACGCAGTAGCAAATATGCAGCAAAATACTGCATGTGTGTACCTACCCTTAGTTCACAGTTACGTAATCTGCTGCAGATTTTCCGCAGCTGATTTGATGCAGACCCATGGAAGTAAACCTAATCCATTATGGTAAATCTGCAGACTATTATATGCGTGTAAATTTGCCTTAAGGGTAAATTGACGCTTGCAAATTTGCTGGAGAAATTTTCATCTGCACCAAACCATATGGATTTATGATACATTCGCCGCTGTGGAGTTTCCTGTGAATTTCCTATGAAGGTAGAAAATAAGGCTGCTACACAGGCCATACTAACACATTGAGGCTATTTGTCTGTCCTTTAAACAGACTATTTAAAATAAATAACGAACAAGCCCTAATGAATTTAGCTGCTTATGCATTCTACTGCTGGAGTTTCCTCCATAAATCCACAGTTAAAAAGCTGCAGCAAATCTGCTACATGTGAACGTATGCTAAATCTAATGTGTGACATGTATATATGACCTTCTCTTGCCCTTATTGTATCTTACTATGTATGTCATGTTTGTTTTGTTCATATTGACGGGTGCAAAGAAGCATCAATCTTCAGTCTAATAAACATTTATGCGTTATATATACTATGCCCCTTTTGCTTTATGACTGTATCTCTTTGTAATATTTGTAAAGCTAATATGTGAGTCTGTGAGTAGGCTGCAGTCATCATGTGGCATGGAGAATGCATTACACAGAACTTAAGAATACATTTTGCCCCCTACTTCTTTCCAGGACAGCATGGAGTTAGTTCACAAGCAATCGAAGGCCGTAGCTGTCACCTGTATGTCCTTCCCAGTGGGAGATGTCAACAACTTTGTGGTGGGAAGTGAAGAAGGTTCTGTCTACACAGCATGCCGCCATGGAAGGTAGAATAAAAACTTCAATCCTTTTTTCATACAATTCATACAGCTGCCAAAAGGAAGCCTTCCTAATGTCCTCTTAGTGAGATGTATCGGCAAGACATTTCTGGTTAAATATTTAATGAAAATTGCCCCTTTTAGGTAAGACAAAAAAGGCAACACGTCTATATCTGTCTTTTTTTTTTTCCTTTCTTTTCTTAGATTTTTCATTTTCCCCCTAGCAAGAGTTGAAAAAAAATTGTAAGACTACGCACTTGACCTCTTAGATAAGAGCTAGTAACACACAATTCACTAAGACCTTTTTATACATTTTTTTTTATTCATATGTTTATTTAAAATATTTTATATAACAAATGCAGACAATATATATATTTATAACTACAGTAGTATCTTGAATAGGCAAGCAGAGGCCAAAAAAGAAACAAAAAAAGATGACAAGTTGAAAACAATAGTATCTGTAGGGAAGGTAAAACTGATCTAACTATTAGACAATTCAATTCTTCAATAAACAAGGCCAGACATAGGTCAATATGATTTGGTCTACAAATTAAGAAATTGAATACTAATTTGTACCAGTAAAAAGAAAAAGCATTCAGAATGGAGAAGGGAAAGAAGGAGGGATAAGAGTATGACGGGGGTTGTATAAGGTTAAGTTTTCTCGTTTGAGAACCTCAAAAATTCAGATACGTAAGGTGTTAGTCACTAGTTTACTAACAGACGACCATGAATAGGCTGCAAAACCATTCAAAAGCAGAAACCATGGCTCCAACGCAGGGAGAAAAATAAATTATTAAATAATAATAAAGGAAGCCACAGAAAGGGCTATGTATATAATGTATACATAAACGAAGGGACAGGGGAAGACTCAATTGACCATTCAGAATAATCCAGAAATGGGCACAAAGAGAGAGAAAAATAAGGGGGGGGGGAGATAAATGGAGGGAACTGATGGGGCGTTTAGGGTATTTTCACACTGAGCAATTAGCGCAGAATTCCGTGGGTTGTACTCCTAACATGGGTCTTCCCCAGACCCGGTCACACTGTGGAATTTCAGTGGCGGACAATTCTACCGCTGAAATTGATCCGCGCAAAGAAAGAACTTGTTCATTCTTTGCACGAAAGTCTATGAGCACTGCATAGCCATCAGTCGGCGGCGTCCACCAAATGGAATCTCCACTTGCGGATTTCTGCGAGCGTAGTTTCCGTTTAAAATACATAGTGTGAACATACCCTTAGAGTGAACAATGGACTTGTATTTGGGGGTGTACTGGAATTGGTCCCAGTAAAACTAGGTCTGGAGGAAAAGGTCCTGACTGTTGTACAGCTGTGCGGTAAGATTTTTCATTTATATAAATGTCCTCCACCTACTGGAGCCAACGTTCTAAACTCCTCTACAGTGCTGGGATACAGGCCCTGGCAGCATTGCCCAGGTGACCAGATTTTATGGCGATATTGAGAAGGTGAATGAGAGAAAAGGCTGGGAAATAGGTGAAGGCTAATCTGTCAATGATGAAGTTACCTCTAGACCTGTCTCCCAAAAAAACACAAAATTTGGTCAGAAGAATACACTGAGAAGGGAATGGAATAAAAAACCATTAGAAAATAGAAAAAGAGTAAAAAAGTAATAATAAAAGGTCTAGGTGACACATTAACTTAAATGCATTCCCTGACTGCTACAACAGTAGTTATACTCCTGGGTGGCACCATGAAAATTATTTGATAAATATTGTAATCTATATATCTATATCTTGGAAATGGATTGGAAACTAGCTATTCTAAGGTTGCACTCATATCCCATTTTTGGCATATCCGTAGGATTTGCTATTAATGTGAAATAGCTAAGGCCCCCACTTTTGGAACTTGTTCCGATCTCTAGAATGGGGCTCCACTGAACCTGTCCCTCAGCGTGGCAGCCAGGTTTACAAAAATTGCTGGATGTACTGTTTCCATAATCCCTTAGAAGTGATTGGGTGTTAAGGAAGCATAGTAGAATAGCCCATTTGCCTAATTTTGTAATCCCACCATATTTTCAAGCATATTGGCATCTCGGCTATGAATATCTACGGTGGGAATACTGCTTTTTATTATTTTTTTCCCCACATAAAAAAGGAACAGACTTGGAAAATTAGTTCTTATTACCTAGGAGGTCATACTATTCCTTTAGACCTTTTTACATGGCGATAGTTTGGGAAATATCTTGATGCCTGTTAAATTATCTTCATTGCAGAAACTTTGTCTCCACTAGGGAGATAGTATTAAATAACCAGTTTTTCAGGCGCTTCCACTCAAGGTAACAAACAGGCGGGTTCAGTAGGTTAAATAAAAAATTATTTATTTTATTGCCGTATAACAAATGCGTTTCGGGACCTTAAAGTCCCATTTTCAATGTACAGTACAGGTACAAGCGTCCTGACATGTACACTAAGAACAAGGGTTATATAAGATAAAAAATAAAAAAAAAGTGTTGGGGACACATATAAAACATACATTCTAATAGGTTGGTAGAGATAAATGGTAATTATACTGTATGCGTGTATGTAGATCAAGTAATGTTTCTTTGATTCCAGTAGCTGGTTTGTGATTGACATTATTTCTGTTCGGCAGTGGCAGCTGCTGATGGGCTAGTGAGAGCTGGGATCGCGATCTCAGCGGGACATGCGTGTGATGTGAATAAACAGTAGAATGATTTCTGCAGACCACACTGCAGCTGTTGCGAGCGCATATGGATGTTGCAGAGATCTGTAAGTGGCGATGTAGCGCAGATTTTGTATAGATGATACAGGAATATATACAGTCATGGCCGTAAATGTTGGCTCCCCTGAAATTTTTCAAGAAAATTTAGTATTTCTCACAGAAAATGATTGCAGTAACACATGTTTTGCTATACACATCCTTATTCCCTTTGTGTGTATTGGAACTAAACCAAAAAAGGGAGGAAAAAAAGCTAATTGGACATAATGTCACACCATACTCCAAAAATGGTATGAACAAAATTAGTGGCACCCTTAACTTTATATTTGTTTGCACACCCTTTGGAAAATATAACTGAAATCAGTCGCTTCCTATAACCATCAATAAGCTTCTTACACCTCTCAGCCGGAATGTTGGACCACTCTTCCTTTGAAAACTGCTCCAGGTCTCTCTTATTGGAAGGGTGCCTTTTCCCAACAGCAATTTTAAGATCTCTCCACAGGTGTTCAATGGGATTTAGATCTGGACTCATTGCTGGCCACTTCAGAACTCTCCAGCACTTTGTTGCCATCCACTTCTGGGTGCTTTTTGACGTATGTTTGGGGTCATTGTCCTGCTGGAAGACGGAAGATCTCGGATGCAAACCCAGCTTTCTGACTGGGCTATGCAGTGCGACCCATAATCCGTTGATAATCCTCAGATTTCATGATGCCTTGTACACATTTAAGGCACCCAGTGCCAGAGGCAGAAAAACAACCCAAAAACATCATTGAACCTCCACCATATTTCACTGTAGGTACTGTGTTCTTTTCTTTGTAGGCCTCATTCCGTTTTCGGTAAACAGTAGAATGATGGAGCTTTTTGGTAAAGCACATCTTGGTCTCATCTGTCCACAAGATGTTTTCCCAGAAGGATTTTGGCTTACTCAAGTTCAATTTGGCAAAATGTAGTCTTGCTTTTTTATGTCTGTGTGTCAGCAGTGGGGTCCTCCTGGGTCTCCTGCCATAGCGTTAGTCGATGTCAAAGGATAGTTCATGCTGACACTGATGCTCCGTGAGCCCGCTGGACAGCTTGAATATCTTTGGAACTTGTTTGGGGCTGCTTATCCACCATCCGGACACCTTTCATCAATTTTTCTCTTCCGTCCATGCTCAGAGAGATTAACTACAGTGCCATGGGTTGCAAACTTCTTGAAAATGTTTCTCCCTGTAGACAAAGGCAAATCTAGATCTCTGGAGATGGACTTGTAATCTTGAGATTGTTGATATTTTCACACAATTTTGGTTCTCAAGTCCTCCGACAGTCCTCTTCTCCTCTTTCTGTTGTCCATGCTTAGTTTGGCAAAGACTAAGTGAACTTCTTTTTATCTTTCAGGTGTGATGTTTATATTGCCCACACCTGTTACTTGCCCCAGGTGAGTTTAAAGGAGCATCACATGCTTGAAACAAATCTTATTTTTCCACAATTTTGAAAGGTTGCCAATCATTTTGTTCAGCCCATTTTTTTGGAGTTTGATATGACATTATGTCCAATTTGCTTTTTTTCCTCCCTTTTTTGGTTTAGTTCCAATACACACAAAGGGAATAAACATGTGTATAGCAAAACATGTGTTACTGCAATCCTTTTCTGTGAGAAATACTTTATTTTCTTGAAAAATGTCAGGGGTGCCAACATTTATGGCCATGACTGTATGTTCTGGGGATTGTAAACCCGTAATTTTGCATTAGCAGTATTCTTATTTGGTGATACAATGGGCTGGTGATGCAGGGGATGATAGAAAGGGTTAAAGGGGTTATCCAGGAAAAAACTTAAAAGTTAAACAGATTTGTAAATTCTATTAAAAAATCTTAATCCTTTCAGTACTTATGAGCTTCTGAAGTTAAGGTTGTTCTTTTCTGTCTAAATGCTCTCTGATGACACATGCCTCGGGAAACGCCCAGTTTAGAAGAGGTTTGCTATGGTGATTTTCTTCTAAACTTGTCGGTTCCCAAGATACGTGTCATCAGAGAGCACTTAGACAGAAAAGAACAACCTTAACTTCAGAAGCTCATAAGTACTGAAAGGATTAAGATTTTTTAATAGAAGTAATTTACATATCTGTTTAATTTTCTGGAGCTAGTTGATATATAAAAAAAAAAAGTTTTTTTCCTGGATAACCCCTTTTAATGGCATACATTGCATGAAGAATATGGATGGGAGCTGGAATCTTGACCAAAGATGGAGATGGAGAATGTATTAAGAGGAGGGATAAGTTGTATGGGTCTGGAAATTATGGAGTATTAAATGTGATATTAAAGGTAACCACACATTACATTTAAAGGGGCAGTAATGGTAGAGTGGAGATGTAGCAGACTCATTGATGATAAATTATTTATATGTGCTCAATACTTTCATTGAGACTCTGGGGGTTCAGTGTATTCATTTTATATATCCAAAATGATTCGCGTTTTCTTAATCTCTTAAACTGGTTCTCTGCGTTTTCTGGGATCTTCTCTATGATTGTGACTATGAAGTCTATGAATTAACTATTATGGCATGTCTGGAGACACTGTGTTTGATGTAATTATGAGAGATGTTGTACCGGTGGTTATTCATCCTGCTCTTGAGTTGTTGTGTTGTCTGACCGATATATTGCAGGTTAAATGTGCATTCAATAAGGTAGATAACGTGTGAAAGTACAGTCTGTCCTATCTTTAATATGAAAGCTTTCACCAGTTGATTTGCTTGTAAATGATGTTGCTCCGTTTATGTTAGGGCAGAGTTTACAGCTTCTCATGCCACATTTGAAACACCCTTTTTCTTGTTTGTGTTTCTGTTTCATTTTCTTTGTTGTTTTGATTTTCTTATGGCGACTTGGTGCTATTAGGTTTTTAATAGTTTTTGCCCTTCTGAAAGTTATTCCTGTTTTTTCTGGGATTAGGCTCTTCAGGATAGGGTCATCCTGTTACGGTCATTTGATAGGGGCAAAATGTTTTTGCATTATTTTCCTTACTTCATTTCTTGACATTAAATACCTGGTAATGAAGTTGAAGCCATATGTATTGTTCTGTTTTTGAGTTACAGTGGATGTGTTCTGGATGCTGGAGCCCTGTTCAGGATCCTGGTTGGAAGAGTTCCTTGGGGCTGGATTTTCCAAGGCTCTCTTATAGGCTGTCTGTATCAGATTGTTTGGATACTTTTATTCTTTTAGTCTCTCTCTCTTATGATCTTACTTTGGTCAATAAAGTTGCTGGTTTTAGAGAAGTTCCTGCGAACCCTGCTATGTTGTCCGTAGAGTATATTAGTCTTTCATTTGATGTAATGGCTACTCCCGAAATCTAGGAGGCTGTTCACTAGAGATGAGCGAACTTACAGTAAATTCGATTCGTCACGAACTTCTCGGCTCGGCAGTTGATGACTTTTCCTTCATAAATGAGTTCAGCTTTCAGGTGCTCCCGTGGGCTGGAAAAGGTGGATACAGTCCTAGGAGACTCTTTACTAGGAATGTATCCACCTTTTCCAGTCCACCGAAGCACCTGAAAGCTGAACTAATTTTTGCAGGATAAGTCATCAACTGCCGAGCCGAGAAGTTCGTGACGAATCGAATTTACTGTAAGTACGCTCATCTCTACTGTTCACATCAGCGTCTTTAAAATAGGTTTTTGTTATAATTTTTAGTCCATCCGATAGTAGTTCCAAATCTAGATATTCTATTTTCTCTATGGCACATTTGCCTGTAAAATTCAGGTTCCATTCAATGTTATTTAGGTGACTAGTGAAGTCTTGAAAGGATTCGATGGACCCATCCCAGATTAATAGGTGGTCATCAATATAGCGTTTATACAGCCTGATGTGTTTTTTCAGGGGGGATCTGAGTATATGAAGAGTGTCTCGAAAGCTCCCATGTATAGATTTGGGAAAGACTGCGCAAATTTCGTCCCCATTGCCGTCTGGAGGTATATGGAGGAGTCGAAGCAAAAATAATTGTGTTGGAGTATGAATGCTTTACTTTTGATTACTTCAAGCTCTTTTGCATGTGGTATGTTTGAGAGCAATGCTGCTACATCTAAGGTAGTCCATTTGAATTCCGGCCCGGCTCCATTTCTCATCTTGTAGTAGGTGTATTAGTGTGGGTATGTCCTTTAGGTATGATGGTAATTTTATGATGGCTTTTTGTAGCATTATATCTACATACTGTGACATATTGCTAGTGAGAGAGAAGATTATTGGGCGGCCTGGTGGATTTGTCTTGTCTTTTTGCACTTTTGGTAAATGGTAAAAATTGGCATCTTGGGTTTTTTATTTTTATGAAGTCTCGTTTGCTTTTTGATAGGACACCGGCGCTGAATGCGTCATCTATAAGGCGGTTGCGTTCTTCTTGGTATTGTTTAGTTGGATCTTCTTTTAGAGCAACATAGTATTCTGGATCAGATATTATCCTTAGTGCTACTGTTGTGTATGTTTTGCGATCTTGGATCACTACACCTCCACCTTTGTCTGCGTTCCTGACGACTATATTTGTGTTTGCTGCCAGGTCTTTGATTGCTTTTCTTTGTGGTAGAGTTAGATTGTTTTTTGTTAGTGTAGTTTCTAAATTTTATATTTCTGAAGTCTTCTGCAACTAGTGAGAAGAAGGTCTCCACGTGGTGTCTTTTATGTTGGAGTGGGTAGAATGTTGATCTGGGTTTTAGATTGCTGTTTCATGGGGAATGGGTCAGCTTGTTTGCAATGTTGTCTGTGGTCTGGATCGGTTGTGATTGTGATTTATTGAATCTTGGCATTGCAAAATGCCTGGCAAGAGTCAGTTTTCTGACAAATTTGAGATCTACAAATTAGCGATCGACCGATTATCGGTTTGGCTGATAGCCGATATTCACGATTTTGGACGTTATTGGTATCTGCAATTACCTTGACGATAATCCGATAATGCCCCGCACCGCCACCACCCGCACCACAGCGCACCCCCCCCCCCCCACCCCCCACTGCACCGCCCCGGACAGAGGCCACCGCTGCCCCATTGCCTCCCCCACCCCCAGTTTTATAATTACCTGTTCCCGGGGTCCGCGCTACTTCTGGCTCCTGCGGCGTCCTGTGGGGGATAAATAGCCGATAACTTATACCGGAATATCGGTATAAGTTATCGGCTATCAGCCCTAACCTCCACAGATTATCGGTATCGGCCCTAAAAAAATTGATATCGGTCGATCCCTACTACGAATAGATCAAATTCATCACTTGTGTTCGTGGGGCAGAAAGAGAGTCCTTTGTTCAGGACCTCCCTTTCTGCTTGTGCCAGGTTATGGGAGGATAGTTTGAAGATTTTTAGTACCTTTTTTTTCGTCTTTGTTTTGCACTTTCCGCTTTTCTTTCTCTTTCCTCTACAGCCTCTTCTAGTCCTGCTTCTCCTATTGTTTGTTCCTCCTCCTCTTCTGGAGCTTTCCTTTTTTTGTCTGTAGTACTCTGTTATCAGAGTTGGTTGTGGAGTGTTCTGCATATGGTATGTAGGGATCTGTGTTAGTATGGATGGTAGTCCGAAAAAAAGTAGGGTTTTTAACCTATCCTTTGGGGTTCTGGGTTCTCTTGTGAGGTGCATGGTAAATCTTCATTGTTGGCTTCATTAACTTGACTTGTGTCACATTCCAGAGTGTTGTATATGGTGACAGTAGATAGGTTAAGTGGAGTTGATGGTAATTCATCTTTTCTCACATTGGTTCCATTCTTGGTCAGGTCCAGAAAGGAGATGGGTGGAAATGCCAGATCTGCAAGTTTTCATAGTTTTTCGATTGTCTGGCGGGGTATGGTTTCATTCGTCTCTGGGTCATGTGGCGCATCCTGATTGGTGATAGTAGTTCTGTTAGTGCTTTTGCTTTTAGTAATTTGTGTGTGGTTTTGGTTACTAGTTTTCTTCAGATCTGGAGTTGGTGTTCCTTGCTCCCTTATTGGTAGGGTACTTATTTCTTTCTGACATGTTTGCAGTCCCAGTTGTGTTATGGCTGTTTAATTCGTTTTTCGTCCGTTGAATTTGATGTGTTTTCTGAGTTCGACCCTTTTTATTTTTTCCAGAATTTGATATTGTCTTTTAGTCTGTTTTATCTCGGTTTAATTTGGAGGTTTTTCTTTCCAAGGTGTCCTTTTCTATAGTTAAAATTCTCACGGTAAGTAGTAGGGGTGTGAATCGCCAAGAATTTGGCGATTCGATTCGAATCGCGATACCAGTGTGGCGATTCGATATATCCCGATATATCGCGATACCGTCTAGGTGACGATACATCGCGATATATCCCGATATATCGCCCACCTGGGAGCATTCATAGATCCCAATAGACTTTTTTCGCACAGGGTTGACATCATATTTATTGAAAAGCTATGTGTCATTTTTTCCCATGTCTTTACGAAGGTTTGGTCATTCTTAAATAATGGTTCTTGCTGAAGGCGGAGACCTCTGGGGATGATGTTCTCTTGAATATACATTCTCATGTACTTGAGGTCTAGATGATGTTGAATTTCACTTTTTAGTAGGTGGCCCAGTTTGAAGAATAGTTTTGGGCGATCTATGTCTATAACTGTCTCACTGGCTGTATTGCGGATAATGTGTTTGATGGAAATTTCGAATAACCTGTCCCTTTCTGAGAGTCTATGGGTACAGTACTTAAATGAAAACTTGCAGATCTCTGAACAATTTCCCCTCTTGTCCAAGAGGCTATCAGATGGTGCCTGTCAACACATATCCAAGGACCCCAAATTTGGAGCCCGGATATTGAAACCCTTTTACATGAAGCACTTGAGATGACTTTTCTGGCATTGCCACCTACCTCCTTTCTGGACCGAGAATGGAACCAATTTTAGAAAAGATGAATTACCATAAAAACCTTGTTCTTAGTGTGCATGTCAGGACGCCTGTATTTACATTGAAAAAGGGACTTTTAGGTCCCCGAAATGCGTTTGTTATACGGCAATAAAAGAGAGAATTTTTTATTTATCCTACTGAACCCACCTGTTTGTTACCTCGAGTGGAAGCTCCTGAAAAACTGGTTATTTGACACTCTCTCCTTAGTGGAGACAAAGTTTCTGCATTCACATTGGCCAGGAAAACCCTACGCCGACAACCAGGAGGTAGCGCCACCCCTACAAGAGACCCATCCGAGAAACACAGAAAAGATCTTTCTACCACAACATCCTAAGATGAGTTGTTTTATGCAAAAACACTCACCAACGCCTGTACACCAGACGTATTCACCCTATGAGGAGCTCTGCTTTACACATTATTTTCTACACAGGGCAAAATTATCTTCATTGTAAGAGGTGTCTGATTTAAAGGTATTTATCAGATACTTTATGTTCTTTTCTCCCTTATTAGTGTTCTTGCTATGTATATGTAATGAAAACCAAATCTAGAGTAGACTGGCAATCTGATAACATTTCTTACCTACTTTTCATATGGTGTTTCCAACCACACATGGCATTTATACAATTCAAATCATTCCTTCAGGCTACAAACAATAGAATACAATCTAATTCAGCGTTCTAATTAACAATTCTTCATATCAGCATTCATACGGGAATCTGACAGATTCACCTACAAGCAGCTTCCTTACTGCCTACATACCTCTATTCTTACCTGAAAATCCTTTTATCCTAAAAGTTGTGTCACAGCAATATCAAATCTAGACATTATGGTTCAGACATACAAAGGTCTCGTTCCTTACCATCAACCTCTGTTAATTAAATTAAATCCTCTACACCAGTGTTCCTCAGTCTGCTGTCAAGGCTTGATGAGAGTTGTAGTTTTGCAACAGCTGCAAAGTCGCAGTTTGGAGACCACTGTTACACTATACCTTTTAACACTGACCATTACATTTTGTGAAAGGTTATAGCCGTGTTTTGATATTTTTTTTATTGTAGTAAAGCTGGTATAAGTGAAATGTTTGAAGGACATCAAGGACCAATAACCGGGATCCACTGCCATTCTGCTGTGGGAGCCGTGGACTTCTCTCACCTCTTCATCACCTCCTCTTTCGACTGGACAGTAAAACTGTGGACAACAAAGGTAATTGAAAGAAATTGAAAGAATAAACATAAACCACTTATTTATGCTTGTATGCAATTTTTTGGGCAAGCCTCAGTTTGTGCAATAATATGTGACTTTTCACCTTGTTACACACTACTTTCTGACCTGACTTCTGTGGCCTGATTACAAATACTACAAGAATTTGTGGAAAATATGCCTGAAACTTTATGAAAAGCTTGTACTTCCTCTAATAAAGAAGTGTCTGTGACATACAATGCATTTGGAAAGTCTTCGGACCCTTTAACTTTTTTAACATTTTGATATGTGGCATTGTGCAGAATTTTTTTTTTTTTTTTTAAAGTGTTCCCCTCATCATTCTTCACTTAATACCATAATGATAACATGAAAACACAATTTTAGAAATGTTTGCAAATTCATTTAATCCCTTAACAACATGGGACATAAATGTAGGTCTTGGTTAGAGATGAGCGAAGTTACAGTGATTCGATTCGTCACGAACTTCTCGGCTCGGCAGTTGCTGACTTTAGCCTAGGACTGTATCCCCCTTTTCCAGCCCACCGGAGCACCTGAAAGCTGAACTAATTTATGCAGGATAAATCATCAACTGCCGAGCCGAGAAGTTTGTGACAAATCAAATCACTGTAACTTTGCTCATTTCTAGTCCTAGTGCCCCAGTACTTAACGCACCAGGATGTACATTTACGTCCTGTACATGACCGCAAGCACCGGAGTGGTGCACGTGTCATGCGCGGCAAGTCCCGGCTGCTATCAGCAGCCAGGGACCCGCCGGTAATGGCGCACATCAGCGATCGCACTTATGTGTGCCATTAACCCCTCAGAGTAGAAGATCGCCGATAACACTGATCAGTGCTATGCCCTATGCATAGCAGTGAACAGTATTAACAATCAAGTGATTGCTATAAATAATCCCCTATGGGGACTATTAAAGTGTAAAGAAAAAATGTAAAGAAAAAAAAAAATAGAAAAAATTTGAAAAATGTAAAAATTATAAACCTATTTGGTAAGGCATGCGTAAATGTCCGAATTATCAAAATATGTTATTGATCCCGTACGGTGAACGGCGTAAACATAAAAAAAGGCCAAAATTGCAGCTTTTTTTGTCATATAATATTTTCAAAAAAATTAAGTTTCATATATGCAAATGGTGTATCAAAAAAAAAAGTACAGATCACGGCACCAACAAAATGATGAACCTAAGTACACAAAGGAGCAGCAGGGACAACTCTGTGAGTGTCTTGGGGTGACCCAGCCATAGCCCTGCCTTGAACCCAAACGAACATCTCTAGAGACATGAAAATGGCTTCCACTGATGGTCCCCATCTAACCTGCCAGTGCTTGAGAGGATCTGCAGAGAAAAATGTCAGAAAATCCCCAAATCCAGGTGTGTGAACCTTGTGGCCTCATACCCAAGAAGACTGGAGGCTGTAAAGTAAAGGGTCTGAATACTTTTCCATTTCAGTAAATTAGCGAACATTTCTAACATTCTGTTTTCACTTTAAATCTAAAGGGGTATCAAGTGCAAAATGATGGGGATTTTTTGTATCACAAGGCTGGGACAACAAAATTTGAAAAAAGTAAAAGGGTCTAAAAACTTTCTAAATGTATTGTATGCCATACAGTCAAATGCAGTAGCTAGAACAAAATACAAAGCTCTCATGGCTCCTTAGGGCAGTATGTATCCACAGTTTTGGTATGTGTCACTAATATGGTATCTATTGTGATGGATAGAATGCCAGACAGACAGAGGCCAGTGGGAAATTCTTTTGGACGCAGTTAACTATTGGACACCTATGGTGACATTTAGTGTGTATGATGGTAGTTTTCCTAATGTACATATTAAACATTAGGGAAAAACAGTGTGAACTCAGGTTTACAAATGGCAGTAAACCTGCCACGGCTCCATCCTCAGAACAGCTGCCTTCACTGCCTGGAAGTCGCATACACTATTAATGCAGTCATTACCTTGATTTTGGTAATTTTCTCTTATTTACCTTTCTTTCTACATTCTACGATTGTTATAAAGTCAGGTCGCCTCCTTTTTGTTTAGAATTTACTTTTCCCGAAGTTGAGTTATTCAACACAAATAAAAATTGTTCTTGCCTAATGTAGAATTGTCGGTAACACTAGGGGTTGCTGTTCCCATTTATCCCTTAATTAGGAATCCCGTTGGTGGTTATAAATGAAATAATTCAATTTATTGAGAAAGAATTGAGTTCAGCAGAGAAAGAAACAGATTTCAGGTTGTTAAGTCGAATGTATAAATAAAATGTATGAATCTGTGAAGTGCAAGCAAATACAAATGATTTTAATTATAGTTTAGTAAATGGAAGTGTTGTTAATTGAAAATTGCTTGTTGCATTCGCAGACACCAGAGTCTCTCTGAATATTCACTCACTGAGGGCCTCATTGTAAAATCCCCCCTATATTGAACTTCTCGCTTTCCTGACAAGCGTTTGAGAAAATAATTTTACCCAAGGATGACATTCAAAAATGTTTAGTGTGTGCATAAAAGAGATTTATCTTTAATCATTATGAAAAAATAGTGCATTTTAGACAGAATAATACCGCTCGCTGCTTCCATGATGCTCACCTGTCACTCATGGCGGCAATTCCTTCAATAAATTGTTTGTAAGTGTAGCAATATCAGTACTTTGTGAGGGAGGTAATTAGGCAGAAAAACAGAGGAAGGTAGCAATCGTCAAATGTAAGTATTAGAGCTGCTTTAGATAGTAAAATAAGCCCACATACTACAAACACATTGCACTCAAACCACTATCCTCGTACGCGATGGATAAGAAACCAATAATCATCCTTCTAGAAAATATTGCCTGTACAGTAAAATAAGGTTTTACTACACGACCAAAATAAAACGCCTCTCTGAAATCTGTCTGTGCTTTTACCACATGGGGATTATCTCTCCATATCGTAACAATATCACTTAGTTACAATGCGGTGTCTACCATTTACTATGATATTATGATGTCTGATCAACCATCAATATTACATCGGTTGTAGCATTTTCCCCTGTCTGTGATGGAAAGAGCATTACCACCTAAAATAGAAAGACATGACTGATGAGTATAAGCTCTTGAGTTGTCCTCTTCCATCATCCATATTGTTTGGTGCATTTGTTTAGGTTAGGTAAAGGACACCAATTTTGCCATTATAGCTTCTATAGGGGCTCCGTTGTTGTTGCTCCAGACTCCTGATTGGTAAATCTGCCTAGTTGTGCATGATACTTTGCTAATCCTGGAGTCTGGGGCAGCAGGATGAAGTAGCTCTTTTGGTGACCAGGTTGGTTGTCATCTACCTGCAAACAGATATAATTAAATAATGGTAAATAACGTTTACTAGTATTCAACTTGGAAGAAGAGGACAGCTCAAGGGTTCTTTCATACTAGTCAACCTTTCGGACTTATACAAGTTAAAGGGAAATATAAGAGCTCTTGATATTGAAAATCAAGAGTACACAAGCATTTCTGTGTGAGCAAACTACGAAACATTTCACCATGTATGACCACTCTTAGGGTAAGTCTATATAGCAGATTGAGTATCACAGATCTCGTATAACATAATTTTAGGCACTTAATACCAATATGGGAGGGTTGCATTGAAGCTCAAATAATAGCATAACTTGCCTGACTAACACCAGACAGGAAGTTTGTCCTCTAATTTTCTGTGTTGTGTTTTCTCTTTAGCTTCTCCCTCTCCCCCCAACACAATGCCTCATCCTCTGCTGTCTCAGGAGGCATGGCTGGATCTGGTCTAGGAGCTCAAGCCCCTCACTTGAGTGATGTTATTACCTCCAACCAGCCCCTACAGCCTACATAACCATCTCTCTATTATACAGATATACATATATCTTTATTATGACATTTAGTGAGAATTGGGTATTTTACCGCATGCTGCATTTTACTGGACAATGCTGAAGGCAGAGGAGCAGACGGACTAAATACAGCTGCTTCTGCTGCATTGTTCTGTAGCAGCTCTGGCCAGAAAACGGACAGGCGAGCTGTGGACAAGGAGTAGCCAGGTTGAGAGAGTTGTGAAGGAGGGAAAACAATGCATTCTGGAAATTTTAGTACTGAACATCTGATTAACTAGAAAAAAGTGATTTCTGGCATGGTAGGGAAGACGACTGCAAACCCAGAAAACATAAGGATTTTTGGTGGTTTCAGAACCAAAACAGGCAAATAAGCAATGCTTTATTTTATTGCCACCTTAAATAAGTAAGCCAACATAAAAGATAGCGGATGCACTGCTTTCAATTAGAATTTTTAGATGCAGCCTTTTCACTTATCATCTTGTCATATTAAATTCTGCTTTTATCTCCTAGAATAACAAGCCATTGTATTCGTTTGAGGACAACTCTGACTACGTTTATGATGTCATGTGGTCCCCCACTCATCCAGCCTTGTTTGCTTGTGTGGATGGAGTAGGGCGACTGGATTTGTGGAACCTCAACAATGATACAGAGGTAAGCACTTGGATACATATTAGACTTCGCTTAGGTCCAGTACTGTTTCTGGCCATTATTGTTTAACTTGTATACATAATGTTTCACCAGTTTTACCCTCTACAGGCTCTAATTTTCAGTTGTTTCTGAGCTATTGGGTGTAGATGAGCTGCTATGTTGTCCCCCATACACTGTACAAATATAGAAGAAAAATCAACTTCCCTATAGCTCTTTAGCATGCCCTCAGAAGCAGCAGGATGGAGGACATTATAGAGCAGTTATTAGCAGTGTATCCTGTGTATCAAACACTGGGGTGACTTACTATGGGCAGGTGTAACTGATCCTTCAGTGAGCTAATGTCTCAGGATAAACTAAATAATGAATTTAGGAGGGAGAGATGAGGAAGAAAGTAGTCTGATGAATAGAGAGATTTTTCTCTAATAAGATATACTGCAATGTTTCTTAGCTTTGCTTGTACTGTTTATTTTGTACAAAATTTTGCTGAAAGCTGATCATAGATAATATTGTCCTGTTGTGATGGGACATACTTGAAGTATGATATACATGAGTATAACTTGTAAGCAGTATGTCAATCTTTTTGAGTGCTCTCTATTTTCCAGAATAGATGGATGATGATGTCACTAGAATCTTCTAACTGTGCTTTAAACTAGGGATCGTCCAATTATCGGTTTGGCCGATATTATCAGCCGATATTCACGATTTTGGACGTTATCGGTTTTGGCAATTACCTTGCTGATAATCCGATAAAGCACCGCCCCGGCCAGAGACCGCCGCTGTCCCATTGCCTTCCCCATCCCCGGTTTTATAATTACCTGTTCCCGGGGTCCGCGCTACTTCTGGCTCCTGTGGCGTCCTGCGTTACGCTGTGGACTGTGCAATGACGAGTAACATCCACAACGCGATGTCACCGTCAGTGCGCACAGTGACAGCTCAGGATGCCACCGTAGCCAGAAGTAGCACGGGCCCCGGGAACAGGTAATTATAAAACAGAGGATGGGGGAGGCAATGGGTGGTTGGACTAAGGACTGGCAGGGGGAGAGAAGCGGGTGACGGCGGTCTCTGGCCAGAGGATGGGGGGAGGGGGGGTTGGACTCAGGAGGACCCCAGGACAGGCAGGGGGAGAGAAGCGGGTGGCGGCAGCGGTCTCTGGCCCCGCAAAAGCCACTGCAGTTCATTGATTTAAAGCGTCCTTTTTGGGGGTTGGTGGAGAAATAGCCGATAACTTATACCGATCTTCCGGTATAAATTATCGGCTATCGGCCTGAAAGGCCACAGTTTATTGGTATCGTCCCTAAAAAATCGATATCGGTCGATCCCTACTTTAAACCACATTTAAGGGATTTGGCTGAATCAACATGCAATTTTATAGTAGATAGGATGTCCATCCTTCAAATCTGACAATGCTGGTCCTTGGCCCAGTTTTCACTGGAGATGTGACCATATATCAGATGAAATCTAGAACCCCTTGTTCTCCTTGTCGTTGTCTTTCTACTTGAGCGTGATGGACCTGTATCATGCCTGTTTAGCATGTAGCTTTGAGTTGTCAAATGGTGGTCATCCAGACAGGTGCTGCAAAGTGGACTGCAAAAAGAGAAAGTCGTACAATCTGTAATTCAGTGTACTACTGGTGAAGCTGTATGTAAGCACTGCAGTGGCAATAGGCTGTAATAAGAAGTAATTGTGACCATACCTTTCCTTATTTTCATGTAATTGAGTGTCATCGATACTTTGATTAAATTACATATCCTGGAAAGTATATTCTATTTCCCGTATTTGCATAAATAAGGTTTTATATTGAAATAATTTGTACAAAACACACTTTTGTATGCTTGGAAATTAAATAATTACCCCATTCACATCTGCATATGAAGATCGGTCTGATCATGCTTTTTATTTTTGCGCCTCAAGTGGTTAACAAGCCGTTTGCTAAGAGACGCTTGAAGACTCATTAACACTTATTATTTTGTAATTGTGTTTGACTGATCTAATACGTAGATGTGAACTGATTGGAAGATAATTATAGTAATATAATTAATATCACAGAAAAATATAGTATTTGCCATGGTTCAGACACTTGTCCATTCTTAGACAGATTTTGAAAAGAGTAATAAATTAATTCAATGAGAATCCAGGACAAAATTTGCTGTATAGGTAATAAGGCTGTTGGGGAAACACCAGCCGGAATAACAAATAATTTAATTAATAAAAAAAAAATATATATATATATATAATTCAAATCTACGTCAGATGTTTCATTTGGAGCCTTTATCGCACATTCAGCTCAAAATGCCAGACAAATTAGTGCAGCTCAATGCACAATTTTATTTGGTAAAATGCCGAGCACCATGACCAAAACCTGGCTGAGTCCAATTAAAGTAATAGGGGGATGCAGCAGATCTGCCACATGCATTTTTTGGCTCTTCTGCTTCTATGAAAGAGCCGTACAATAGAAAAAAGTTATGCAAATGTGAACATAGCCTTATTTCCTATAGCAATTAAAAAGATAAAGTACAAGTGTTTTGCTCTCCCTAAGATGCAAAGGTAATGATTGACAGCCAATAGAAAGAACACTAGAGCATGATTACAAATATGTGCGTAATGTCACACGGATGCCTGAAAATGCTCTATCTGTGGAACGTACCTGTATGTTCTCCCCCTGTTTTACTGCAATAAAAGGTAATAGAAGCTCGGATTGAGTGCAGCTCATTTACCTCTACATTGCATGCCTGAAAATGGTGACTGAGGATGAAGGCCAGTATATACTAAAATGGCAAACCACAGATAGTGAGACTTGCTGACGTCCAAAAGTGCAGAGAAGCAGAATTGTATATATCTGTGAGTGACCCATACATCGTTGGTGGTGACAAGTGTGGAGTGCTGTTTCTTTGGTCTATGAGATGGACGGGCTGTCTAAGGAGCACTCAGCAAGTGGCTGGGGCTAAGACTAATGTGAACAGTGAGTGAAAGTTGCAGAAATGTATGTGTTTTTAACTGGCAGGAATCAGACCACCAGTTGTCAGACAGGGTCTTTATTGGGTAGTTAGTGGCTAGACTTCCTAGGCTTTTATTTTGGTTCCTAAATTTTGTTTCATTTTGTATATCCTGCAACCTTTGTAAATAAACCTGGCAAGGAGCCAGTTTGCTTGAAGAAACTGCTGTTTGCTTGGTTAATAAAGAAAAATGTGTCTTTTTGGCTGCAACAAAGGATGATCCCAGAGCTAAAATTTTAATATATATATATATATATATATATGTATAATATAACTGAAGGTGTATAAAAATATGTGAAGTTTCCAATTTGAATGTGACTTTGTTTTCATTTTTAGTCATTTTATGATAAAGTAGCTGTGGTCTGCATGGCCTACTTTTTCTTAATTTGATGTCCTTCTGGTATTTGAGAACAATAACATTCACATATGCTCCATACCCTGTATGAACAATCACTTGGCAAGTACAGAAATGACAGCCATAAATCCAAAACGTAACTTTTTGAAGTCTTAAGGGTAAAAATGCATTTGGCCTTTGTCAGATAAAAGTTCAAACACTTTTCTCAATTATTATTGTGTAAGTATTAGACATCTAGATCATGACTTATTATTTCTGCTCTTAGAACTTAATGGGTTTGTTTCATTAGGACAAACACAGTCCCTATGCAGTATTTGGGCAAATTTACTTCATGGGGAGGGGGGGCTCGCATTCTGAACACTCCTATGAGCCAGAGCAGAGAGTCTCTATTGTAGTAACTCTGCACTGTAATTGAAATATCTGAAAATAAGACTTTAAATGTATTCAGCTGCCATCCCCATTCATTCAGAAGCTTTTCAACTAATTTTAAGAAAACCAAAAACCTAATCCTCCCAGATATTCTTAGGGCTATATTGTCAGACTCAAGTAATGGCTGCCTGCTGAACAGTCTTTTGACCAACAGGTATATCTCTTGTTTACCTCTAGTTTAGTCTATTTTGCTGCAAAAGCGAAGCAGACTGATGCATAGTTTTCTAGTGATAGAATAAGTACACTGCTCAAAAAAAAATAAAGGGAACATTTCCCTCCTCTTCTTGTTCTTTTCTTTCTTGCCTTCCTTTTTATGTTGTTGGTTTGCTTGTATGTGTCTCCTCCCCCCCCCCCCCCCCTTTTTTTTTTTCTTCCTGGTGGTACTCTGAATCGGTAATACTTGGCCTAACATATTTGCTTGAGATCTGCTCCATTGTATTATTTGTCTTCGACATGTCATTTGTTGATTATTGCTGCCAGGAATTTGTTCCCTTT
The DNA here is from genome assembly GCF_029499605.1 of Hyla sarda. Taxonomy (NCBI): domain Eukaryota; kingdom Metazoa; phylum Chordata; class Amphibia; order Anura; family Hylidae; genus Hyla; species Hyla sarda. Next base: position 53,642,054 of record NC_079196.1, read on the forward strand.
CCATGTTGTTTAATTGTACATCTGTTACTTATGTAAACCCTAAATAAAAATCTACATTTAAAAAAATAAAGGGAACACTAAGATAACACATCCTAGATCTGAATTAATGAACTAATCATATGAAATACTTTCGTCTTTACATAGTTGAATGTGCGAACAACAAAATCACACAAAAATTTTGAATGGAAATCAAATTTTTCAACCCATGGAAGTCTGGATATGGAGTCACACTCAAAATCAAAGTGGGAAACCCCACTAGAGGCTGATCCAACTTTGATATAATGTCCTTAAAACAAGAAAAAAATTTGCGACGCTAAGAGACATCGATTACCGATGTCCGTTATGCTGGCGGGTTGGTCTTGTGGGGGTTTGGCGGTGCCGGATGTAGTGAAGTACAGTGACCCCCCCCCCCCGACATACGATGGCCCCGACATACGATAATTTCAACATGCGATGGCCTCTGAGTCTCTGTGGCGGCCATTGTTTCTGTGATGCTTTGTCTTTGGGGTGGAGTGGCCCAGAGCTAGGGGCTTGGTCGGGCAGTAGTGGGGCTGCCTGGCCACTGGGTCGCTCCCCCCGTTGGGCATGGGGTCTCGGAGGCAGTAGTCGCCACCGGGTGCTATACCAGTGTTAGGTTAGGGACTCCCTATAACGAGGTGGCCTTGACGTGGCGAGTGGGCTTGTACTTTTTGATCAAAATGTATACTAACAACCTGTTAGTTTTTGAAATTATGCTGAGAAGCAAGTAGATCAAATTACAAATGGTGGATGTGCGGCTGTGTTTCTCTTTTTGTGTTGCACATTTGTAGTCTCTCCCTTCTTCCATGGCCAGCACTCCACTCCACCCATTTGGCCCATTTGTTTTTAATTAGCAGGAAACTGCATAAGGGTTTCCTCCTACCATTATCCCAGCCCTCTGGCAGTGAGCACATGGTAGGTTTCATACTGGTATGGTTCTCTGTGGCAGCCATTGTTTCTGTGATGCTTTGTCTTTGGGGTGGAGTGGCCCAGAGCCAGGGGCTTGGTCAGGCAGTAGTGGGGCTGCCTGGACACTGGGTCGCTCCCCCATTGGGCATGGGGTCTCGGAGGCAGTGGTTGCCGCCGGCGCTACTTCAGTGTCAGGTTAGGGACCCACTCTAACGAGGTGGCCTTGACGTGGCGAGTGGGCTTGTACTTTTTGATCAAAATGTGTACTAACATCCTGTTAGTTTTTGAAATTATGCTGAGAAGCAAGTAGATCAAATTACAAATGGTGGATGTGCGGCTGTGTTTCTCTTTTTGTGTTGCCTCTTAGAGGCCATCGCATGTTGAAGGCAGCATCAACATACAATGCTTTTGTATGTCGAGGCCATCGCATAAACGGCTATCCGGCAGCGCTGACTGCTTCAGCTGCCGCCGGATAGCCGTTTACGGTGCCCCGTGTGCTCCGGTGATGGTCTCCTACCTGTCCTCGGGGCTCCGGAGCTCCTCTTCGGGATTCCCTGCATCGCCGGCACTCTCCATTGTCGTCGCCACGCACGCCGTCCCATCATCCAATAGGAGCGGTATGCGTAGTGACGTGATGGCGGCGACGTGAGAGCGATGATCCCGGGGAAGAAGAGACGTCCGGAGCGTCAGGGACACCCTGGGGACGCAGCGACAGCAATGGACGGCGACATCCAGGGCAGCAGTGACGGGTCCGGAGCGGCGGGGACAGGTGAGTACGACTACCTATTCTTTCCATTGCACAGATCCCTCAACATACGATGGTTCGATGGATGGGACTTGATAAGCTTTGGTTAGCCCCTGTTCATCCGAACTCCCTTCTCTGTACACCCCTGCTGTCTTCCCCTTCTCTGGGTCCCCTCTTGGGCCCAATTACTTTTTCTCGATATGTTTGGGGTCACTGTTCTGTTAAGTTTAAACTGATGTCTTTTTCTTCCCCCATGCAGTCCTTCTTGTATCACCCTAATTTCCTATCTGGACTGACTTCTGGTATGGTGACGGACTGGGGTTCCTGGGGGCTTTTCTGTTGGGCTGATGTAGTGCATCTCCGCTCCCGTGCCCTCCTGCCCTTTGATCAGCTGATGTCTAGGAATGGTCTACCCTCCTCCGAGTGGTTCCATTATCTCCAACTTAGTCATTTTATGCTTTCTACTTTGGGGTTCACGGTTGTTTCTCGGCCTACGGGCTTTGAGCAACTGTGCCGTCGGGGGCCGCAGGTAAAGGGCCTCCTTTCTGCTATTTACTCCATTCTTAATTCTCCTTTGGGTGGCGCTGACTCTGCACACCGTTATATGGGCCATTAAGAGGATGTTTTGAATACTAGTATTACTCTTCCACAGTGGCGGGTGATTTGGGAGAGGGCCTCTAAGGCCTCAATTTGTGCAGCCTAGAAAGAAACCCAATTTAAAATGCTTTTGGGGTGGTACCATACACCTGAACTCCTTAACAGGCTGATCCCTTCTATCCCCACGCAATGCTACATTTCATATTTTTTGGTCTTGCCCATTCATAGCGGGATATCGGAGGACGGTGGCTCGTCTTTTGGCATCGGTGTTGGAAGTTTCTGTTCCCCTTGATCCCCTGGTGTACCTTCTTCACTTGTCTCCTAGGATCCTGACCAAAAAACATTTAGCCTTTTTATGCACATTGTTTAACGGCCAAGATGCTGATTGGTTAACACTGGAAGCAGACGCTCCCACCGACCGAGACTGAGCTTTTGTCCAGAGTCCGTGAGATCCGATCCTTTGAGTCCCTGACTGCTTCCATGAATAATACTATACCGCTCTTTCTCTCTGTTTGGGAACCGTGGGATCGTTTTACTGATCATCAGCCTCCAGGAGTCTGTTACCCTCCCCCCCCCTCTCTCTCCTTTCTCCTTGTGTGTCCCCCCCCCCCCTTTTCTTTGTTTTTCAGGTGTATTGGTTGTTGTCTTGTGTTTTTTATGTATGTCTTGAGTTCTATGTTATGGTGCTTTTTGCTCCTTTTTGGAGCTGTCCTCCATTCTCTGAATCTTCTCCTCCTCTTGTTTTTCATTCTCTCTTGGTCATAGGTTGTGGAGTTTAAATGCTATATGGGTGTTTTGAGTACTTTCTGCATTCCGCTCTGATTTGATTGCCTATTGTACAATTGGCCAGGTATGTTTTCCGGGGATACTTGGTTTTTCTTGAAGCTCTTTATGTGATGTGATTTTGTATTCTATTTTTGAAACTCTTTAATAAAAATTACAGTTTAAAGAAAAAGTCAAAATGAGGCTCAGAAGTGTGTGGCCTCCACGTGCCCTTATGACCTCCCTACAACGCCTGGGCATGCCCCTGATGAGGTGGTGGATGGTCTTCTGAGGGATGTCCTCCCAGACCTGGACTAAAGCATCCGCCAACTCCTGGACAGTCTGTGGTACAACGTGGCGTTGGTGGATGGAGCGAGACATGATGTCCCATATGTGCTCAATCTGATTCAGGTCTGGGGAATGGGCGGGCCAGTCCATACCATCAATGCAGGAACTGCTGACACACTCCAGCCACATGAATTCTAGCATTGTCTTGCATTAGGAGGAACCCAGGACCAACCACACTAGCATATGGTCTCACAAGGGGTCTGAGGATCTCATCTCTGTACCTAATGGCAGTCAGGCTACCTCTGGCAAGCACACGGAAGGCTGTGCAGCCCCCCAAAGAAATGCCACCCCCACACCATTACTGACCCACCGCCAAACCGGTCATGCCGGAGGATGTTGCAGGCAGCAGAACATTATCCTCTGCGTCTCCAGACTCGTGCCAGTCACGTGCTCAGTATGAACCTGCTTTCATCTGTGAAGAGCACAGGGTGCCAGTGGCGAATTTGCCAATCTTGGTGTTCTCTGACAAAGGCCAAAGGTCCTGCATGGTGTTGGGTTGTAAGCACAACCCCCACCTGTGGATGTCGGGCCCTCATGTAGTCTGTTTCTGACCGTTTGAGTGGACACATGCACATTTGTGGCCTGATGAAGGTCATTTTGCAGTGCTCCTCCTTGCACAAAGGCGGAGGTAGCGGTCCTGCTGCTAGGTTGTTGCCCTCCTACGGCCTCCTCCACATCTCCTGATGAACTGGCCTGTCTCCTGGTAGCCCTTCCATGCTCTGGACACTACGCTGACAGACACAGCAAACCACCTTGCGACAGCTCGCAGCTTGCATTGATGTGTCATCCCTGACGTGCTGCACTACCTGAGCCACTTGTGTGAGTTGTAGACTCTTTCATGTTACCACTAGAGTGAAAGCACCGCCAGCATTAAAAGGTGATCAAAACATCAGCCAGGAAGCATAGGAACTGAGAAGTGGTCTGTGGTCACCACCTGCATAACCACTCCTTTATAGGGGGTGTCTTGCTAATTGCCTATAATTTCCACCTATTGTCTGTTCCATTTGCACAACAGCATGTGAAATTGATTGTCAATCAGTGTTGCTTCCTGAGTGGACAGTGGGATTTCACAGAAGTGTCATTGACTTGGAGTTACATTGTGTTAAGTGTTCCCTTTAATTTTTTGAGCAGTGTACATTTGACTTCATGTAACAGCTAATCGCTGAGGGTTCTAGTAGCCAAACCTACTACAATTAGATGATCACCGGATCGGCTTCACATAAGAGTTGTCTTCAGCAGGGTGTTTCTGGGGTCTTTTACACCCTATTTGTGCCTTTTTGCAATAACTTTGCATGTTAATCGTGTGATCTTGATTTCTTCCTGTAGATTTTTTCGAAATTTGGTCCTGTTTAAAAAAACAAATAAAATAAAGTATTCAAAGGTTAATGTCCTTGTAAGTTTAAGGCATGTAGCATGCACTGTTCTGTACTCTGCCATTTCTGGATTGACAATATATTTGCTTTATGAGGGAAGATTCTCATGACTGCTTGTCTATCTTATCTTTAAACAGGTCCCTACCGCAAGCATTACAATTGAGGGGAACCCAGCTCTCAATCGGGTCAGATGGACTCATTCTGGTAAAGAGCTCGCTGTGGGAGACTCTGAAGGACAAATCTTAATCTATGATGTGGGAGAGGTATGTTATGTTCTGCCATCTTATTGGTGTTATGGGATGGGACTGTGACTACAAATGCATTGGTACAAAGCAGTGTACAGTTGCCACATTCATATTTTTGCCACCTTGTTCAGTGTTTTTGAGGTGTACAGTTTGCTAACTAATTTCTAACTTTAAAGGGGTATTCCAGGAAAAAACTTATATATCTCTACAGGCTCCAGAAAGTTAAACAGATTAGAAAATTACTTCTATTAAAAAATCTTAATCCTTTCAGTACTTATGAGCTTCTGAAGTTAAGGTTGTTCTTTTCTGTCTAAATCCTCTCTGATGACACCTGTCTCGGGAAACGCCCAGTTTAGAAGAGGTTTGCCATAGGGATTTGCTTCTAAACTGGGCGTTTCCCGAGACAGGTGTCATCAGAGAGGATTTAGACAGAAAAGAACAACCTTAACTTCAGAAGCTCATAAGTACTGAAAGGATTAAGATTTTTTTAATAGAAGTCATTTACAAATCTTTTTAACTTTCTGGAGCCAGTTGATATATAAAAAAAAGTTTTTCCCTGGAATATCCCTTTAACCCCTTCCTGCAAATGGACCTGTATATCGCATATCGCCAGACACCCGCGCAGCTGTCAGGAACAGAGCTGTGCTCCGATCCTGACAGTTAATCCTTTAAATGTTGTGGTCAATGTTACCGCAGCACTGATCGCCAGTGACAGAGGGAGGGAGCTCCCTCTGATCTCCAATGAGACCCTGCAATTCGATTGCGGGGTCTCATTGGTAGCAATGGAAACCAGGGACCTCCAAATGGCCCCTGGTTACCTGGCTGCGGAAGCCAATCAGGCTATGCCAGAGAAAAAGCCTGATCTGCTATGTGTATCAGAGAAACGCTGACAGCTGTCAGTGTTACACTGATAGGCATAATACACTGCAGTACAGATCTGTACTGCAATGTATTAGAAGTGTCAAGTCCCCTAGTGGGACAGTAAAATAAAGTAAAAAATAAAAAAAAATTAACAATTAATATAAATAATAAATAAATAAAAATAAACATACACAATTTCCCTTTCCCTCCCCCCAAAAAATGTTATACACATATTTGGTATCTCCGCATCCGTAACAACCCAAGCAATAAGAATATCACATTATTCAACCCGCACAATGAATGCCATAAAAAATTAATAAAAACCTTGCCAAATTTATGGCTTAATATCAGTGCCGCCTCTGTAAAACTAAAATAAAAAGTAAACAAAATGTCCCATGTACCCCAAAATGGTACCACTAAAAATGTCAACTCCTCACGGAATAATTTGCTATTACACAACATAATCGGTATGAAAATAAAAATAAATACACCTCTCAGAAAATAGCAATGCGCTTACAAGATTTTTTTTTTTTAATCAAAAAGTTTTTATAGTGTAAATGATAAACCATCAAATAAAGTACTTAAATGAGGTATCGCCATAATTGTACCAACCTGCAGAATAAAATCACCATGTCATTAACCACTTTAGGACCCAGGGCATACAGGTACGCCCTGACACCCTGGTACTTAAGGACCCAGGGCGTACCTTTATGCCCATTGGAATTCAGGTCCCCGCCGCAACAACCAGCATGCACAAACAGCCAAAGGGCATGCTGGGCGATGTATTAGTGTGCCTCCAACTGTTGCATAACTACAGCTCCCAGCATTCCCTTCGGCTGTCAAGGCATGCTGAGAGTTGTAGTTTTGCAACAGCTGAAGGCACACTGGTTGTGAAACAGTTTGTTACCTAACTCAGTGTTTCTCAACAGTATGCCTCCAGCTGTTGCAAACTACAAATCCCAGCATGCACTGATAGACCGAAAATGCTGGGAGTTGTAGTGATGCAACAGCCATAGGCACACTGGTTACGAAAAACTGAGTTAAGCAACAAACTGTGTTTTGCAACCAGTGTGCCTCCAGCTGTTGCATAACTGCAACTCCCAGCATGCATGGACAGCAAAAGGGCATGCTGAGAGTTGTACTTTTGCAAAAGCTGGAGGTTTCTCCTGAGTATGGAAATACCCCATATGTGGATGCAAAATGCTCTGCGGGCACGCAACATGGCTCAGAAGTGAGAGCGCACCATGTATATTTGAGGTTTAGATTGGTGATTTGCACAGGGGTGACTGAATTTACAGCGGTTCTGACATAAATGCAAAACAATAAATACCCACATGTGACCCCATTTTTGGAAACTACACCCCTCACGAAACGTAACAAGGGGTATAGTGAGCCTCAACACCCCACAGGTGTTTGACAAATTTTCGTTAAATTTGAATGTGAAAGGGGTCTCGGGGTTTCCCTCCGTGTACATTGTTGTTCCTTTTGGTATGCCTTATCTCCTTAGTGTTACTTACTGAGGCTCGCTGGGACCTCTGGGGAGCGTTGTTCTCTCTTTCTGTTCTCTCGCCATGTTGGCGATGTTTGTTATTACTATTTGCAACAACTTAAATAAATACTTTTTTTTTTTTTTTAAGTTGGATGTTAAAATGAAAAAACTTTTTTTTCACTAAAATGCTGGTGTTACCCTACATTTTTCATTTTCACAAGGGAAAATAGGAAAAAAAAAAGCCTCCCAAAATTTGTAGCCCCATTTCTTCTGAGTATGGAAATACCCCATATCTGGATTTAAAGTGCTCTGTGGGCGAACTACAATGCTCAGAAGAGAAGGAGCTCCATTGGGCTTTTGGAGAGAGAATGTGTCCGAAATTGAAGGCCACGTGTGTTTACAAAGCCCCCCATAATGCCTGAACAGTGGACCCCTCCCACATGTGACCCTATTTTGGAAATTTGGAATTTAATATGATTTTTTCGAAGGCGAGGAGGAAAAAACGAAAACTTTAAAAATAAAATTGTCTTAGTCCTTAAGGGGTTAATGTCATTTTGAATACTTTGAGGGTGCAGTTTTTATAATTGGGTCATTTATAGGGGATTTCTAATATGAAGGCCCTTTAAATCCACTTCAAAACTGAACTGGTCCCTGAAAACTTCAGATTTTGAAAATTTTGTGGAAAATTGCTGCCGAACTTTGAAGCCCTCTGATGTCTTCCAAATGTAAAAACCTGTCAACTTTATGATGCAAATGTAAAGTCTTCCTATTGTATTGGGATGTAGATTTTCCTTACAAACAGAGAGTTTCAAAGTAAAAAAAAAAGCCAAATTTTCAAATTTTTCATCAAGAAATGATGCAAGTATTGACAAAAATTTGTAGAATTTGTCACGAAAAAACTATCTCTGAATCAGAATGAAAAATAAAAGCATCTCAGAGTTATTAATGCTTAAAGTGTCAGTGGTCAGATGTGCAAAAAATGTCCGAGTCCTTAAGGTGAAAATGGCCTGGGTACTTAAGGGGTTAATACTGAATGGTGAACACCGTAAGAAAAAAGAAATCTTGCCAAAATGACTGCCTTTTGGTAATCCCGCCTCACTAAAAATGTAATAAGTGATCAAAATGTCAGACATACCCCAAAATAGTACTATTCAAAACCGCTACTTATCCCGCAAAAAGTAAGCCCTCACACTGCTCTATTGGTGGAAAAATAAAAATGTTACAAATCTTAGAATAGGGTGACACTAACTAAATAAAAAATAGGAAGACCCAAAATCCACACGGTGCTCCGTAATGTCTGAGGCCTGTATGTGAGTCATGTAGCGTACAAGGGCCTCATATGGGATATTTCTAAATATGTCAGAATTAGGGGAATAAATAATGAGTTGTATTTCCCTGTCAGCACCTGCTGTGTTGCAGAAAAAAATGGCATATTTGCAAAAATAAATTTGATTTTTGAATTCCACTTTGCTTTAATTTCTGTGAAACACCTAAACGGTAATAAACTTCCCAAATGTCATTTAAAAATTACATTGAAGGGTGCAGTTTTCAGAGTGGGGTGGTTTATAGGGGGTTCTTACATACAGGCCCCTCAAAGTCACTTCAGAACTGAACTGGTCCATAAAAAAAATCTGCTTTTGAAATGTTCTCTATTATTTTGAAAATTGCTGCCAGACTTAACGTCCTAAAAAAATAAAACAACTTTTAACAAATGATGCCAACATAAAGTAGACATATTGTAAATGTGACTTAATAACTAATTTATGTTGTGCGACTATCTTTCTTAACCCCTTAAGGACTGAGGGCGTATGGGTACACCTGTGGGAATTTCGGTCCCCGCCACTAGCCGGTCGAGGACCGGACCAGGATGCCTGCTAAAGTCACTAAAGTCAGCAGGTATCCCGTTCAAATGCCGGGGGGGGGGGGGGGGTTTCTGAGGGAGTCAATTCAGATTGGCGATTTGCAGCGATTCCGGGATGATCGGGTCTCTGGTGACCCGATAGCCTGGAAAATAGGGATGATTGGAGATATCAGAGACACCATCGATCATCGTGAAGGATAGGAGCGAGGTGGCATTGATGCCACCTCCTCCTATCCCTGCCATTGGTCTGCTAGGACTAACCGACCAATGGCAGTTGGGAGCGTGGGGGTTACTGTTGAAATCCCCGCTCTGCTCCCCTCGGTGTCGGACAGAGCGGGGGGGGGGGATTGCGGCTGTTACCGGCAATCGTGGCGGGATCGGTGGCAGTGAGGAGACGGCGGCGGAGCAGCGGTGGAGGCAGCAGTGAAGATCAGTGGTAAGTGATTTTCACTGCTGCCTTCTAGGAGTTGCCAAACTACAACTTCCAGCATGCTAGGAGTTGTAGTTTTGCAACATCTGGAGCGCCACAGTTTGGAGACCACTATACAGTGGTGCCCAAGCTGTAGCCCTACAGATGATGCAAAACTATAACTCCAAGCATGCCCAGGCATGCTTGGAGTTGTAGTTCTGTAACATCTGACTCTTCAGATGTTGCAGAACTAAAACTACCAGCATGCCTGGACTGTCTCAGCATGCTGGGCGTTGTAGTTTTTCAACATTTTGCAAAGCTACAACTCCCTGCATGATGAGACTGTCTAGGCATGCTGGGAGTTGTAGTTCGGCAACATGTGGCCCTTCAGATGTTGCCGAACTACAACTCCCAGCATGCCTGGGCAGTCTGGGCATGCTTGGAGTTATAGTTTCGCAACATCTGTAGGGCTACAGTTTGGACACCACTACACAGTGGTCTCCAAACTGTTCTCCTCCAGTTGCATAACTACAACTCCCAACATGCCCTTTGGCTGTTTGGGCATGCTGGGAGCTGTACTTTTGCAACAACCGTGTGCCTCCAGCACCATTGGGCTTTTGGAGAGAGAATGTCTGGAATTGAAGGCCATGTGTGTTTACAAAGCCCCCCGTGGTGCCAGGTGCCATGTGAGCCCATTTTGGAAACTACACCCCTCAAGGAATGTAGTAAGGGGTGAAGTGCGCATTTACACCCCACAGGTGTCTGACAGATTTTTGGAACAATGTAATTTTTCATTTGCACAGCCCACTGTTCCAAAGATCTGTCAAATGCCAGTGGGGTGTAAATTGCTCACAGCACCCCTTATTAAATTCTGTGAGGGGTGTAGTTTCCAAAATGGGGTCACATGTGGGGGGTTTCTGCTGTTCTGGCACTATGGATGGTTTGTAAATGCACGTGGCCCCCGACTTCAACTTCAGCAAAATTCTCTCTCCAAAAGTCCAATGGCGCTCCTTCTGTTCTGAGACCTGTAGTGCACCAGCAGAGCACTTAACGTCCACATATGGGGCGTTTTCTTAACCGGGAGAAATTGGGCTTAAAATTGTGGAGTCCATTTTCTCCTATTACACCATGTGAAAATGAAAAGTTTGGAGTAACGCCATCATTTTAGTGTTAAAAATCTAAATTTTACCTTTTCAGCCCACTGTTCAAAAAATCTGTGAGGTGTAAGTACTCACTATAACCCTTGTTACGTTCCTGGATAGGTCTAGTTTCGAAAATGGTGTCACATGTGTTTTTTTTTTTTTGCTTTTCTGGCATCATGGGAGGTTTGTAAATGCACATGGCCCCCGACTTCAATTTCAGCTAAATTCTCTCTCCAAAAGTCCAAAGGCACTCCTTCTGTTCTGAGGCCTGAAGTGTGCCAGCAGATCATTTAACGTCCACATATGGGACATTTTCTTAATCAGTAGAAATTGGGCTTCACATTTTGGGGTCCATTTTCTCCTATTACCCCTTGTGATAAAGAAACATTTGGGGTAACACCATCATTTTATTGTCAAAAATAAAATTCCATTTTCACGTCCAACTTCAATGCAAAGTCGTCAAACACCTGTAAGGTGTTAAGGCTCACTATACCCCTTTTTAATTTCCTTGAGGGGTGTAGTTTCCAAAATAGTATTCAATGTGGGGGTTATTTTGCTCTTCTGGCACCATGAGGGCTTCCTAAATGCAACATGGCCCCCAAAAACCATGACAGCAAAATTTGTTTTAAAAAATCCCACAGTTGCTCTTTCCCTCTTGAGCCATGTTGTGAGCCCACAGAGCACTTTATGTCAACATATGAGATATTTCCATACTCGAGATAAATTGGGCTACAAATTTTGGGGTGCTTTTTCACCTTATACCACTTTAAAAAATTTAAAAAAAATGGAGCTACAAGAACATGTTAGTGTAAAAAATGCAGATTTCGATTTTTCTCCTCCACTTTGCTGCTTTTCTTTTGAAACAATTAAAGGGTTTACAAACTTTCTGAATGTCATTTTTAATACTTTCAGGGGTGCAGTTTCTATAATGGGGTAATTTATGAGGTATTTCTCACAGAAAGGCCCCTCAAATCCACTTCAAACTTAACTGGTCCCTGAAAAATTCAGATTTTTTTTATTTTCTGAAAATTTTTTAAAATTGCTGCTATACTTTGAAGCCCTCTAATGTCTTCAAAAAGTAAAAACATGTCAACTTTCTGATGCCAACATGAAGTAGACATATTGTATATGTGAATCAATATATAATTTATTTGGAATATCCATTTTCCTTACAAGCAGAGAGTTTCAAAGTTAGTTTCAAAGTCATGAAATTTTGGGATTTTTTACCAAGAAAGGATGCAAGTAACGACGAAAATTTATCACTATGTTAAAGTACAATATGTCATGAAAAAACTCTCAAAATCAGAATGATCTGTAAAAGCATCCCAGAGTTATTAATACATAAAGTGACAGTGGTCAGAATTGTAAAAAAAAAAAAAAAGGGCTCTGTCCTTAAGGGGTTAAAAGTAGAGAATCTGGAATTTTTCAAACAATAATGATGAATTTATTTACCAAAATTTACCACTAACATTAAGTACAATTTGTCATGAAAAAAACTGTCTCAGAATCACTCTGATAAGTTAGTGTCCTGAACATGGTGGAACAGGTCGGATTTGAAAAATGGGCCTTGGTCATTAAGGCCAAAATTGGCCCGGTCCTGAAGCGGTTAAAACAAGGGGTTCTTATCTGCTGAGACATTCTATGTTTATATGAGTTCAGCTTTGACATACAAAGCTTTATCATTTACATTTTTAATATTTGAAAAGAGAGCTCGGACAAAGATGCACTGATACTTTGTTACACTTTTCATGAAAGTTGTGCTGCACTCTATTTCACCTGTGTGAAGTTGGCACCCCATGTTCGCAAAAGCTGAATATGAATGCACCATTCGTTTGTGCTGCGTTTGTGCCACAGAAATGAGCGTTTGTGTTGGTTCGGTTCCTGAGTTATTGCGCGTTAGATCTTTATGAAGCCCCGCCCACCTTCCACCCCATGAAGTCAAAATTAAAAAACAAATACACCATTTGTTTGTGCTGGTTTGTGCCGTAAAAATTTCCGTTTGCGCCGCTTTGGTTTCCGAGATATTGTGCGCTTGATTTTCTGAAACCCCGCCCACTTTCCACCCCATGAAGTAAAAATTCAAAAACAAATATACAATTTGTTCATGCTGCGTTTGTGCTGCAAAAAGGAACGTTTGTGCTTCTTTGGTTTCCGAGATATTGTGCGCGCCATATGTGGGAACCCCGCCCACTTTCCACCCCATGTTATCAAAATGTAAAAACAAATACACCATTCGTTAGGTTTGTGCCGCAGAAATGAGCGTTTGTGCCGGTTCGGTTCCAGAGATATTGCGTGTTAGATTTTTATGAAGCCCCGCCCACCTTTCACCCCATGAAGTCAAAATTCCAAAACAAATACACCATTCGTTTGTGCTGCGCTTGTGCTGGTTTGTGCCGCAAAAATGAACGTTTGCTCCTCTTTGGTTTCTGAGATCAGAGAAGTTAATTTAGCATTATGGGATTAACGTAGCAATATATGATTTATTATAATATACACACAGTTATTACTACATATTACTACAGAGGTGGAAATGTCTGTATGTGCGTCTGTATGATGTCATAGGGATGTCATAGAGACGTCATAGGGAGGTCATAGGGATGCACAGGTTCAAACAGAGGAATTTCTGACTGGAATTCCGGTCGGAAATTCTGGTGCGGTGCAATAGAATTCCGCTGCCCAGCGCACACTGCAGAATTTCACTGTCCCCTGCTAAAATTCTGCCAGCGGAAGCTGAAAAAAGAATGAACGTGCTCATTCTTTTGGCGAAATTCCACCTGCGATGTGGGGACGGCAATGTACGTACGGTTCTAGCGCCAACAGAATTCAGTCAGCGCTCGCCGCACCCTGTATCTAAAATCCGGCCAGAAATTCCTTGAACGTGGCCTTAGGATACCACTGGGGCCAGCATAGGTAACTACCGTATAACTCGCACTGCAATCCATGGCCACCAAACACCAAGTGGTGATGTCAATGGTCATTGCATATTTAGCTCAGGGCAATTGAGCTCAGAAATTCTTTAGTTTGAACACACCCATAGTGTCTGTCCACACTTTCTATTTATTCATTTTGCAGTTACATCACATAAGTTTTGGTTTGGGCTCCTTCACATCCATCAAAAAAGAATGACTGCAACCATCAACAGCACTAGTGCTTGACTGTAGAGGTTATAAAGCCAGGAGTACCCTGACCTTGTTCCCCAGTTATGGCGTAAACTCTTGTACAGCCCCTCCAGGGTCAGTGGTCTGGTGTCAGGCTTCTGAAAAAGGTGGAGGCAAAGCTATCCCCATTCAACAGCTAAAGAGAGGGGAGAATGCGCTCCATGTGCGGGATCAGTAGATCATGTTAGTGGGGGGAGGGGAAGGTATTCCCAAGCCGCTTACCAAAGCAGGTTGTGCGCCCACACACAAAAAGGTCTAGCGTGTAATAGTTGGATAGGTCCTCTGCAGCCCTCCTCAAACGAAAATGGAACAGTGGTGAAAGACCGTAGAATCAGGAGTTTGTCCAGCGCAGAAAGGAACCGTCAGGGAGCAGAATAAAATCAAGGGATTTAGTAAATGCAACGCGTAACGCGTTGCATTTAATAAATCCCTTGATTTTATCCTGCTCCCTGACGGTTCCTTTCTGCGCCGGACAAACTCCTGATTCTACGGTCTTTCACCCCCATTCAACAGCTGAGAGTATCAACTAATGCTGCTCAGCCAATAACCTCCATTGTGTATAGTAAAATGTACACAGAGTGGACATTGGCAATTACAGAATGCTCGTCCCTATGACGTCCCTGACATCTCTGACACTGAAGTCCCTGAGGTCCCTATGACGTCTCTATGACATCTGACACTATGATGTCCCTATGACATCTCTGACTCTATGACATCCCTATGACATCTCTGAAACTATGACATCCCTATGACATCCCTATGACATCCCTATGACATCTCTGACACTGACATCCCTATGACGTCTCTATGACATCCCTATGACATCCCTATGACATCTCTGACACTGACATCCCTATGACGTCTCTATGACATCCCTATGACAGCCCTATGACAGCCCTATGACGTCCCTATGACGTCTCTTTGATATCTCTGACACTATGACATCCCTAGGACGTCTCTATGACATCATACAGATGCACATACAGACATTTCCACCTCTGTAGTAATATGTAGTAATAACTGTGTGAAGATCATAATAAATCATATATTGTTAATCCCATAATGCTAAATTAACTTCTCTGATCTCAGAAATCAAAGCGGCGCAAACGCTCATTTTTGCAGCACAAACCAGCACAAACGAATGGTGTATTTGTTTTGGAATTTTGACTTCATCGGGGGGAAGGTGGGCGGGGCTTCATACAAATCTAACACGCAATATCTCTGGAACCAAACCGGCACAAACGCTCATTTCTGCGGCACAAACCAGCACAAACGCAGCACTAATGAATGGTGTATTTGTTTTTACATTTTGACAACATGGGGTGGAAAGTGGGCGGGGTTTCAGCAAATCAAGCGCACAATATCTCGGAAACCAAACTGGCGCAAACGTTCATTTTTTGCAGCACAAACGCAGCACAAACAAATGGTGTATTTGTTTTGGAATTTTGACTTCATGGGGTGGAAAGTGGGCGGGGCTTCATAAAAATCTAACTCTCAATATCTCAGGAACCGAACCGGCACAAACGCTCATTTCTGCAGCACAAACCAGCAAAAACGCAGCAATAACGAATGGTGTATTTGTTTTTGAATTTTAACAACATGGGGTGGAAAGTGGGCGGGGTTTCAGCAAATTAAGTGCACAATATTTCGGAAACTAAAGCGACGCAAACGTTCATTTTTGCGGCACAAACCAGCACAAACGCAGCACAAACAAATAGTGTATTTGTTTTGTAATTTTTACTTCATGGGGTGGAAAGTGGGCGGGGTTTCATAAAAATCTAATGCGCAATAACTCAGGAACCAAACTGGCACAAACGCTCATTTCTGCAGCACAAACGAAGGGTGCATTCATATTCAGCTTTTGCGAACATGGGGTGCCAACTTCACACAGGTCTCTATTTCCCATGCTCCCATAGACAATGAATGTACCAGTGGTGTGTATACACAACCTACTGCTCCATTTCAATGAAAGATTGGGTCCCTTTTCTTGAGATCTTGGGGGAGTCCCAGCATTTGACCCTCCAGAGTCAGATACTTGCAGATAGGGGATAAGTGTTATATGTTAGAATACCCCTTTACAGTAGTGTTGTTTGATTTCAAAGGTGTATTGTATGTTAGCCATGATAAAGAAACTGGTAGCAACTATTTCATATATCTCTCTCAATAAAGACTGAGGGAGATTTATCAAACCTGTTCAGAGAAAAAGTTGCTGAGTTGCCCATAGCAACCAATCAGATCACTTCTTTCATTTAAAAAAAAAAGGCCTCTGCAAAATTAAAAAATCAATCTGATTAGTTGCTATGGGCAACTGGGCAACTTTTCCACTGGAAAGGTTTTGATGAATCTCCCCCTGTATTTTTATAACTCACAAATAGAGAAACAGAACATGGCCGCACATCCACAACTTGTACTATGATCTAATTGCTTCTCAGTATGATTTCAAAAACAGGTTATTAGTGTACCTTTTGATCAAAACATGCAAGCCCACTCGCCACATGAAGGCCGTCTGATAAAAGTGGGTCCCTAAAGGAACACTGGCATAGCGCTGGGTGGTGACCACCACCACTGCAACAGCAAGCCCACAAGGGGAATGACCCAGTGGCCACGCACACCCACTTCTGTCCAACCGAGCCCCCGGCTCTGCACCACACCACCCTGCAGACAAAGCACCACCGCAACAATAGCCCTTGTAGAGCACCAAACCAGCGTGAACACCTACCATGTGCTCCTTGTCAGAGGGTTGGGAGAATGCTAATAGGAAACTCGTATGCAGTCTCCTGCTGATTAACAAATGCTTGAGCCGAATGGGTGGCGTGCTGGCCATGGAAAAACTAAATAAATGAGGGGACCGAATACAAATGTAACTCACAAATAGAGAAACAGAGGATGGCCGCACATCTATAACTTGCACTATGATCTAATTACGTCTCAGCATAATTTCATAAACTAACAGGTTGTTATTGTACCTTTTGATCAAAATGTGCAAGCCTCTAGTATGTACATTTTATATATATATATATATTTCCTTGTACTTCTCAGCAAATTGCCGTGCCCCGAAATGACGAATGGACCCGCTTTGCAAGGACACTCGCAGAAATCAACGCCAACAGGGCTGACGCAGAGGAGGAGGCTGCAAACCGCATTCCAGGCTAAATCTATACTATTGTGTGATGTCGGGGACAGCCGCACTGACCTAATATGCCCTCCAGAGCTATAGCATGTATCTGTTCAAAAGATAATTTAAGAAGCCGTATGTGGGTAGGATCTGTGGACTACGATATTTTATAAACTTCATTGCAACCAAATGCAGTGTCCCTTTTTATTTGTACCTCCACGTCTGTCCTCCTGTCCTCCCTTTTCTATGTGTAATAATAGTTTGCCTCTAGCTGACTGGTATACCCTTTTACTCACGGACAAGCTGGCCCATGTATTTCCAGTTTTTAAAGAAAATCCATCTACCTTACTAATGTAAATCATATTTTTTAACTCAAAGCCTAACCCCTCAGGATAGCACTATTGTTAGGGCTGTGTATGTGCACAATGGTTTACCATGGTTTCAGCACTTACAACAATCTACCGCATGCAGTGGACACTTTTATGTTAATACCTTTACCTAGTCTGCCATTTTATTAAAGGAAAATGTTTCTAACTTGAGATTTCCAATGACTTGTCTCGTGTTTTGTCTGGTACATTCAGTAAAGACCAATAGATTTCTGTACAAGTATACGCTTGGTATTTTCTTGCTGGTGATCCCTTGGTCGTAATAATAATATTGTACAGCACATTGTATAATGCGGTCCTCCAGATGTTGCAAAATTTGCTAAAGTTTTGCAACATCAGGAGGGCCACAGTTTGAGACCACTAGTATAAAGCAGTGACATAATTCATATTGTAGCCTTTTATAGGAAATACACCAGCTAAAACGTGAACAAACATAAGGGGTATTGGTTACAGCTAACTCTTATAGTGGGGGAAAAAGTATATAGTCATAGAATAAAGTCATTGTCATAGAATAAAAAAATATGGCTCTCTGAAAGAGAGGAGGAAACACAAAAAATTTAAATGTCTTCATCCGGCTGTCTCTAGATACAGTGGGGAAAAAAGTATTTAGCCATAGAATAAAGTCATTGTCATAGAATAAAAAAATATGGCTCTCTGAAAGAGAGGAGGAAACACCAAAAATTTAAATGTCTTCATCCGGCTGTCTCTAGATACAGTGGGGAAAAAAGTATTTAGTCAGCCACCAATTGTGCAAGTTCTCCCACTTAAAAAGATGAGAGAGGCCTGTAATTTTCATCATAGGTATACCTCAACTATGAGACATAATGAGAAAAAAAATCCATAAAATCACATTGTTTGGTTTTTAAATAATTTATTTGCGAATTATGGTGGAAAATAAGTATTTGGTAACCTACAAACAAGCAAGATTTCTGTCTCTCACAGACATGTTACCTGTATTAATGGCACCTGTTTGAACTTATCAGTATAAAAGACACCTGTCCACTACCTCACAGTCACACTCTTAACTCCACTATGGCCAAGACCAACTATGGCCAAGTCGAAGGACACCAGAAACAAAATTGTAGCCCTGCACCAGGCAGGGAAGACTGGATCTGCAATAAGCTAGCAGCTTGGTGTGAAGAAATCAACTGTGGGAGCAATTATTAGAAAATGGAAGACATACAAGACCGCTGCTAATCTCCTTCGATCTGGGGCTCCACGCAACATCTCACCCACTGGTGTCAAAATGATCACAAGAACGGCGAGCAAAAATCCAAGAATCACACGGGAGGGAACCTAGTGAATGACCTGCAGAGAGCTGGGACCAAAGTAACAAAGGCTACTATCAGTAACACACTACGCCGCCAGGGACTCAAATCATGCAGTGCCAGACATGTCCCCCTGTTTAAGCCAGTACATGTCCGGGCTTGTCTGAAGTTTGCTAAAGAGCATTTGAATGATCCAGAAGAGGATTGGGAGAATGTCATATGGTCAGATGAAACCAAAGAACAACTTTTTGGTAAAATCTCAACTCGTCGTGTTTGGAGGAGAAAGAATGCTGAGTTACATAGTTACATAGTTAGTATGGTTGAAAAAAGACATACGTCCATCAAGTTCAACCAGGAAATTGAAGGGAAGGGTGTAAGGGGATAAGGGAAAGGGATGTAGTTTTATAATTCTGCATAAGCATTAATGTTATTTTGTTCCAGGAATGTATCTAACCCTGTTTTAAAGCTGTTAATTGTTCCTGCTGTGACCAGTTCCTGAGGTAGACCGTTCCATAAAGTCACAGTCCTCACGGTAAAGAAGGCGTGTCGCCCCTTTAGACTAAACCTTTTCTTCTCCAGACGGAGGGAGTGCCCCCTCGTCCTTTGGTGGGGTTTAACCTGGAACAGTTTTTCTCCATATTTTTTGTATGGGCCATTTATATACTTATATACGTTTATCATATCCCCCCTTAAACGTCTCTTCTCAAGACTAAACAATTGTAACTCCTTTAATCGCTCCTCATAGCTAAGATGTTCCATGCCCCATATTAGTTTAGTCGCGTGTCTCTGCACCCTTTCCAACTCCGCAGTGTCCCTTTTATGAACAGGCGACCAAAACTGAACAGCATATTCCAGGTGAGGCCGTACCAATGCTTTATAAAGGGGGAGTATTATGTCCCTGTCCCTCGAGTCCATGTCTCTTTTTATACATGACAATATCCTGCCGGCTTTGGAAGCAGCAGCCTGACATTGCATGCTATTCTGTAGTCTGTGATCTACAAGTACACCCAGATCCTTCTCTACCAGTGACTCTGCCAGTTTAATCCCCCCTAAGACATACGATGCATGCATGTTCTTAGTACCCAGATGCATAACTTTACATTTATCCACATTGAACCTCATTTGCCAAGTGGATGCCCAGACACTGTCTATCCAAGTCATCTTGTAACTTATTCACATCCTCTATAGACTGTACGGTGCTACAAAGCTTGGTGTCATCTGCAAAGATAGAAACAGAGCTGTTAATACCATCCTCTATATCATTGATAAATAAATTAAACAGCGGGCCCAGTACAGAACCTTGGGGTACACCACTAATAACCGGGGACCAATCAGAGTACGAATCATAGACCACCGGTCTCTGGGTACGATCCATGAGCCAGTGTTCAATCCAGTTACAAACTAAAGTTTCCAAGCCCAAGGACCTTATCTTACCTGTCAGACGTCTGTGAGGGACAGTATCAAACGCTTTGGCAAAATCCAGAAACACTATATCCACAGCCATTCCTCTGTCAAGGCTTCTACTCACCTCTTCATAAAAGCAAATTAGATTGGTATGACAACTTCTATCCTTAGTAAACCCATGCTGGCTATCACTTATAATACTATTATCCCCTATGTATTCCTGTATGTAATCCCTTATAAGTCCTTCAAACAATTTACCCGCAATGCACGTTAGACTTACCGGTCTATAATTGCCTGGCGAAGACCTAGAGCCCTTCTTGAAGATTGGTACCACATTCGCCTTGCGCCAGTCCCTTGGCACAATACCAGACACCAGAGAATCTCTAAATATCATGAAAAAGGGTACAGATATTACTGAACTTACCTCTCTAAGAACTCTTGGGTGTAGTCCATCCGGCCCTGGAGATTTGCTTACATTTACTTTACTTAACTTACCTTGTACCATCTCTACATTAAGCCAGTTCAGTACATTACATGATGTGTTACCAGCACTGACCTGGCCAATGTCAGCTCCTTTTTCCATAGTGTATACAGAACTAAAGAACCCAAAGAACACCATACCTACTGTGAAGCATGGGGGTGGAAACATCAGCATTAAAGATGAAACGTGGCTGGGTCTTTCAGCATGACAATGATCCCAAATACACCGCCCGGGCAATGAAGCAGTGGCTTCGTTAGAAGCATTTCAAGGTCCGGGAGTGGCCTAGCCAGTCCAAAACATCACTGTTCTAGAGGAGATCTGCATGGAGGAATGGGCCAAAATACCAGCAACAGTGTGTGAAAACCTTGTGAAGACTTTGACTTTGAAAACGTTTGACCTCTGTCATTGCCAACAAAGGGTATATAACAAAGTATTGAGTTTAACTTTTGTTATTGACCAAATACTTATTTGTCACCATACTTTGCAAATAAATTCTTTAAAAATCAGACAATGTGATTTTATGGATTTTTTTCTCATTGTATCTCTCATAGTTGAGGTATATCTATGATGAAAATTACAGGTCTCTCTTTTCTTAAGTGGGCGAACTTGCACAATTGGTGGCTGACTACTTTTTTCCCCACTGTATCTAGAGACAGCCGGATGAAGACATTTTAAATTTTTGTGTTTCCTCCTCTCTTTCAGAGAGCCATATCTTTTTATTCTCTATCTACAGGGCCCTATGCCTTGCCTTGTTTTTGTGGGACACCTTATATTTTATAATTGTTCTATTTATTGTGCCAAATATTGTACTTTGAAATGAAGAAAAAAAATCTTTGTGGGATGAAATATGGGAAAAAAATCTATCATTCTGTAGGTTTAATTTTTTAGGCTGTTCACCTTGCAGTAAAACATGAGATAGTTCTTCCTGTTCCTATGTAGGCCTAAAAGGTACATGGGTGCTGTTGTGATGACAACTTGAAAATCTAGTGTTACCGTAATAGTACTGACCTGAAAAATAAATGTAATTTTTACTGCATTGTGAACAGCCTAAAATGAAACCCCCAGAATTATTTTTTTCCCATATTTCACCCCACAAAGATAGATAGCAATCCATCCATTTTTCTTAGGGTTAATTTACACTGTCGCTAAATCGCAGGATCTTCTAACGTAGCTGCCCCCAGTGTTGCAAGATCCCTCTTTGTTCGGCTGGAGAAATTAGAAAACCACTTAGAAAATAAAAAAAAACACTTATCCTCTATCCCGATGCTTATGTTAGCCACTGCTATTCTGGTTGACGCCTCAGATGAGTCGGTCAGGATAGCAGCTAAATCTGCAGCATTGTCTAATTTTGTTAGAGGAGCCTAAGGCTATGTTCACACAGGCAATGTTCGCACAGAAAATCTCCGACAGCGGTGCGACAGCGCTAGTAACAGAGCGGTCTCATAGATAGCAATGCATTACGCGCAGAGTCCTCAGAAAGAAAAATAATCTATTCTTTCTGCGGACACCGGTATTTGAATTTCCACACCAGATGTTTCCTGCTACGTGAAATTCTGCTATCTGAACAGCACAGCAGAATCCCATTGAAATCAATATCACTCTGCTGCTGCAGAATCTCTGTGTGGAATTCCGCACAAAATTCTGCCGTGTGAACATAGCCAAGAGTTGTCAGGATGATGGGGGAGATTTATCAAAACCTGTGCAAAGGAAAAGTTGCCCAGTTGCCCATAGCAACCAATCAGATCACTTCTTTCATTTTGTAGAGGCCTTGTTAAAAATGAAAGCAGTGAGCTGATTGGTTGCTATGGGCAACTGGGCAACTTTTCCTCTGGACAAGTTTTGATAAATCTCCCCCGATATCCTTTCCAGGGCAACTTGTGTTTGGCCCAGTCCTGGATGACATTTGGGCACGTGCAGAGCAAAAGAAAGATGTTTTTACGGAGGAGAAAATCCCCAGAACTAAGAGTAATTTTTTTATTCCTTTACTAAAAATAAACAGTACAAAGAAAAAGTGGTAGATGGAGCTAACCAAAAGGGGGAAGCAAAGACAGAGTTTCTGCTTAACCTGTTGAGGAGGCAGAGCATAAATGTATGCCCTTGGCGTCTGGGATTTAACGATCTAAGGCGTACATTTACGTCCTGGTGCATTAACTAACTTTAAAGCAAGTGCAGGAACTTTTCAGAGCAGTGAATGTCAGCTACCATCGGAATCGCAGCTGCCTGTCATTCAACCATTAAAACGCTGCGATCAATGTCAATTATAATGGCGATTATAAAATGATGGCAGTAGCTCAGTGGAGCTTATCGTACCCCGCGACATGCTCGCAAGGGTTCGATAAGCTAACATAGTGGAGGAGGGTCCTCTTATCTGCCTCCTGCCGCCAATTAATACAACGATAAGCATAGTATTATACAGTGAATGCTATCTAATGATTGCATATGAAAGTCTTTAAAAAGTGTAAATAAAAGATTTTAAAGTCTCAAATAGAGATGAGCGAATTTACAGTAAATTCGATTCGTCATGAACTTCTCGGCTCGGCAGTTGATGACTTTTCCTGCATAAATTAGTTCAGCTTTCAAGTGCTCCGGTGGGCTGGAAAAGGTGGATACAGTCCTAGGAAAGAGTCTCCTAGCACTGTATCCACCTTTTCCAGCCCACGGGAGCACCTGAAAGCTGAACTAATTTATTCAGGAAAGGCATCAACTGCCGAGCTGAGAAGTTCGTGAGGAATTTTCCCTTTTTTCCCGTCTTATATAAGAGAAAAAAATGATATATTTGGTGTAATTGTCCAAACTATTAAAATTAATGATCCTGCATAGTAAACGGCAGGAATTACTAAAAAGTGATCAAAAAGTCCCATTTTAAAAATTGTACTGATAAAAAAAACTACAGCTAAAGGCACAAAAAATAAGCCCTCAAGTATCCTTGTATACAGAAAAAGAAAAAGTTATAGGGGTCAGAAAAGGACAATGTTATGCATATCAATTTTGTTTAAAAAAAAAAGAATTTTATTTTAGTACAATAATAAACTATATAAATTAAGTATTATTTCAATTACATTGACCTACACAGTAAGAGAACATGTCATTTTTTACCATGAAGTGTACTGCATAAAACTTGCAAAATTGCAGTTTTCTTATAAATTTCCACTCACAAATAATAATTATTTGGTTTTGGACATTTTATGGTTAAATGAAAGGTGTCATTACAAAGAAAATTGGTTAAAAAAAAAACAAGCCCTCCACACGGGTCTGTAGGTGGAAAAATTATGTTAAAAGGAGAGAAGGAAAAAACGAAAATACAGAAATAATGTTTTTTTTTTATTTATTTATTTTAAATGGTTAATCCCAACCCCTTCTATTAACCCGTACAGGACCCAGGGCGTATGGATACGCCTTCTGTACCTGGGTCTTAAGGACCCAGGGCGTACAGGTATGCGGGGACCGGACCGGGGTGACTGCTGATATCGATCAGCAGGCACCCCGCGCAAATACCTCCCATGTCGGCGATCGGCGCAAATCGCAATTGAATTCACACTTGCGATTTGTGCCTATTCCGGGTCATACGGTCTATGGTGCCCCGGAATATAAGGGGGATCGCGGTTGTCCATGACACCTACGATCCCCTGAAGGGATAGGAGTGAGGTGGCAGGGGTGCCACCCCTCCTATCCCTGCTATTGGTCGTCCAAAGCAATGACTAATAGCTGATCGGGGCGGGGGGGGTTAACTTTAGTTTTCCCCGTTTGGCCCACCCACAATAGGCCGGGCCGAACGGGGAATCCGAAGAGGACCGGGCGCCGAAGTCCACTTACCCATCGGTGGAGGCTGCGGTGATCGGCACGGGCGGCATGTCGTACGGCTGGATCCTACAGAAGCCGGTGAGTTGCCTAGCAACATCTGGAGGGCTACAGTTTGAGACCACTATACAGTGGTCTCTACACTGTAGCCCTTCAGGTGTTGCAAAACTACAACTCCCAGCATGCCCGACAGCTGTTTGGGCATGCTGGGATTTGCAGTTTTGCAACAGCTGGAGGTCTACAGTTTAGAGACCACTGCACAGTGATCTCTGTACTGTAGCCCTCTAGATCTTGCAAAACTACAACTCCTAGCATGTCCACACAGCTGTTTGCTGTCTGGGCATGCTGAGATTTGTAGTTTTGCAACATCTGGAGGTCCACAGTTTGGAGATCACTGTGCAGTGGTCTCTAACTGTAGCCCTCCAGATGTTGCAAAACTGCAAATCCCAGCATGCCCAAACAGCTGTCTCGGCATGCTGGGAGTTGTAGTTGTGTACCTCCAGCTGTTGCATAACTACATCTCCCAGCATGCCCTTCGGCACACTGGTTGGAAAATACTGAGTTAGGTAACAGAACTGAAGGTTTTCCAACCAGTGTGCCTCCAGCTGTTGCAAAACTACAACTCCCAGCATGCATGGTCTGTCAGTACATGCTGGGAGTTGTAGTTTTGAAACAGCTGGAGGTTTACAGGGTACATTCACACGGGCAGGTTTACAGTAAGTTTCCTGCTTCAAGTATGAGCTGCGGCAAATAGTTCGCCGCGGCGCAAATTTCTAGCGGGAAGGTCACTGTAAACCTCTGCCAGTGCGAATGTACCATAAAAACACTAACACATAATAAAGGGTAAAACACTACATATACACCCCCCTTACACTGTCCATCCCCCCCCCCCCCCCCAATAACAATGAAAAACTTATTGTACAGCAGTGTTTCCAAAACGGCGCCTCCAGCTGTTGCAAAACAACAACTCCCAGCATTTCCGGACAGCCACTGACTGTCCAGGCATGCTGGGAGTTTAGCAACAGCTGGAGGCACCCTGTTTGGGAAAGCGTAGAATACCCCTATGTCCACGCCTATGCAATCCCTAATTTAGTCCTCAAATGCGCATGGCGCTCTCACTTCGGAGCCCTGTTGTATTTCAAGGAAACAGTTTATGGCCACATATGGGGTATTTCCATACTCGGGAGAAATTGCACTACAAATTTTGGGGGGCTTTTTCTCCTTTTTACCCCTCATGAAAAGGAAAAGTTGGGGGTTACACCAGCTTGTTTGTGTAAAAAAAAAATTACACTAACATGCTGATGTTGCCAAATACTTTTTATTTTCAAAAGTGTTAAAAGGAAAAAAAAAGACCCCCAAAATTTGTAACGCAATTTCTCCTGAGTACGGAAATACGCCATATGTGGGCGTAAAATGCTCTGCGGGCGCACAACAAGGCTCAGGAGTGAGAGCGCACTATGTACATTTGAGGCCTAAATTGGTGATTTGCACAGGGGTGGCTGATTTTACAGCGGTTCTGACATAAACACAGAAAAAGAAATACCCACATGTGACCCCATTTTGGAAACTACACCCCTCACGGAACGTAACAAGAGGTATATTGAGCCTTAACACCCCACAGGTGTTTAATGAAAATTCTTCAAATTTGGATGGAAAAATGAAAAAAAAAATGTTTTTACTAAAATGCTGGTGTTTCCCTAAAGGGAAAATAGGAAAAAAAGCCCCCCAAAATTTGTAACCCCATTTCTTCTGAGTAAGAACATACCTCATATGTGGACATCAAGTGCTCTGCTGGCGCACTACAATGCTCAGAAGAGAAGGAGCACCATTGGGACTTTGAAGAGAAAATTTGTCCGGAATTGAAGGCCACGTGTGTTTTACAAAGCTCCCATAGTGCCAGAACAATGGGGACACACACACACACACACGTGACCTTATTTTGAAAACGACACCTCTCATGCAATGTAATAAGGTGTACAGTGAGCATTTACGCTCCACGGGTGTCTGACAGATTTTTGGAACAGTGGTCCATGAAAAATGTAATTTTTCATTTGCACAGCCCACTGTTCCAAAGATCTGTCAAACACCAGTGGGGTGTAAATACTCACTGCAACCCTTATTAAATTCTGTGAGGGGTGTAGTTTCCAAAGTGGGGTCACATGTTTGGGGGGTCCACTATTCTGGCACTATGGGGGCTTTGTAAATGCACATGGCCACCAACTTCTATTCCAACCAAATTCTGTCTCCAGAAGCTCAATGCCGCTCCTTCTCTTCTGAGCATTGTAGTGCGCCAGCAGAGCACTTGACGTCCACACATTGGGTATTTCCATACTCAGAAGAAATGGGATTACAAATTTTGGGGGTCATTTTCTCCTATTACCACTTGTAAAAATGTAACATTTGCGGAAAAAACTGCATTTTTGTGGGAAAAAAAATTATTTACACATCCAACTTTAACGAAAAGGCGTCGAACACCTGTGGGGTGTTAAGGCTCACTGGACCCCTTGTTACGTGCCTTGAGGGGTGTAGTTTCCAAAAATAGTATGCCATGTGAGTGGGGTTTTTTTGCTGTTCTGGCAGCATAGGGGCTTCCTAAATGCGACATGCCCTCCAAAAACCATTTCAGCAAAATTCGCTTTTCCAAAGCCAAATGTGACTCCTCTTCTGAGCATTCTAGTGCGCCAGCAGAGCACTTGACGTCCACACATGGGGTATTTCCATACTCAGAAGAGAAGGGGTTATAAATTTTGGGGGGCATTTTGTCCTATTATCCCTTGTAAAAAAAAAAATAATAATTTGAGGGAAAACCAGCATTTTACACATCCAACTTTAACGAAAAGTCGTCAAACACCTGTGGGGTGTTAAGGCTCACTGGACCCCTTGTTACGTGCCTTGAGGGGGTGTAGTTTCCAAAATAGTATGCCATGTGTTTTTTTTTTTTTTGTTGCTGTTCTGGCACCATAGGGGCTTCCTAAATGTGACATGCCCCCCAAAAACCATTTCAGAAAAACTCACTCTCCAAAATCCCACTGTCGCTCCTTCCCTTCTGAGCCCTCTACTGCGCCCGCCGAACACTTGACATACACATATGAGGTATTTCCTTACTCGACAGAAATTGGGTTACACATTTTAGGAAGATTTCTCTCCTTTTACCCCTTGTAAAAATTCAATAACTGGGTCTACAAGAACATGCCAGTGTAAAAAATGAAGATTTTGAATTCTCTCTTTCAATTTTCTGCTATTCCTGTGAAACACCTAAAGGGTTAACAAACCTTTTGAATGTCATTTTGAATACTTTGAGGGGTGCAGTTTTTATAATGGGGTCATTTCTAATAAGAAGGCCCTTCAAATCCACTTAAAAACTGAACTGGTCCCTGAAAAATTTCGATTTTGTGAAAAAATTGGAAAATTTGTGCTATACTTTGAAGCCCTCTGATGTCTTCCAAAAGTAAAAACATGGCAACTTTATGATGGAAACATAAAGTAGACATATTGTATATGTGTTTCAATATATAATTTATTTGGAATATTCATTTTCCTTATTAGCAGAGAGATTCAAAGTAAAAAAAAATAATAATAAAAATACAACATTTTCAATTTTTTCATAAAATTTTGGAATTTTTCACCAAGAAATGATACAAGTATCGACAAAATTTTACCACTAACATAAAGTAGAATATGTCACGAAAAAACTATCGGAATCAGAATGAAAGGGAAAAGCATCCCTGAGTTATTAATGCTTAAAGTGACAGTGGTCAGATGTGCAAAAAATGGCCGGGTCCTTAAGGGGTTAAAAAACAATGGTGGTCTTCATGTGGAAGGAAGGCTTTCTCTTTTCTGTCGCCAGTGGGAGGATTTTACCAATAATCCGTTTGTTTTGAACACCATTGAGTGCGGGTGCGGACAAGAGTTTCGCCTTCGAAGATTCTGTATTAAAGCTAGAGTCAGAAAAATGAAATCTTTGGATAGATGTATAAGATCTGCTTGCTTTAGGAACAATCGTTCAGGTTCCTCAGCTAGAAGGTGGTCAGGGTCACTACTTTCTCAGTTTCTAGTTCCCAAACCAAACGGTTCTTTCAGAATTATTAAAAATCTTGAAAAAGTTTATATATTTTAAACGGTTCAAATGGAAACCCTAAAGTCGACCATTCCTCTCATCCTGGAAGATGTCTGCATTGCAACATTAGAACAAAAGATGCGTATTTCCATCTGCCTATATGTCTGTCCCACCAAAAATATTGTAAGATTTGCAGCGGTACATGGACAATCTTCTAAAAATACCCCGTTCCCAAGATCTTCTTTTCCAGCATGTTCAACAGACCACAACTTTTCTGCAAGATCTCGGCTGGATCGTGAGTTTATAGGAATTAGATCTGACTCCATCAAGAAACAAAAACAACAAAAAAAACAGCTGGAGCTGATTTTAGACTCAGAAAATCAAATGATGTTCCTTGCCACAGACAAGATCTACTCTCTTTAGAGATGAGTGAACTTACAGTAAATTCGATTCGTCACAAACTTTTCGGCTCGGCAGTTGATGACTTTTACTGCGTAAATTAGTTCAGCCTTCAGGTGCTCCGGTGGGCTGGAAAAGGTTTATACATTCCTAGGAAAGAGTCTCCTGGGATTGTATCCACCTTTTCCAGCCCACGGGAGCACCGGAAAGCTGAACTAATTTATGCAGGAAAAGTCATCAACTGTCGAGCCGAGAAGTTTGTGACGAATCGAATTTACTGTAAGTTCGCTCATTTCTAACTCTCTTCAGCAACAGAAGAAATAATGCTTTATTAGAGGAAGACTACCATGATGAGAGGCAATGTCAATTCTGGGGTCATTAAAGGGGTTCTCCGGCCCTAAGACATGTTATTCCCTATCCAAAGGATGGGGGATAAGATGTCTGATCGTGGGGTTCCCCGCAATCTCTCATGCAGCACCCACCTGTCTCAGCTGCACGCATCGCTGGAGGCTCAGTGTCTGAAGCCTCACGTTAAGACGCCACCCACTGTGACATCACGCCCCGCCCCCTCAATGCAAGTCTATGGCAGGGGGCGTGACATCACAATACTCTGGCCCAATGGTCGTGAAGCTTCAAACACTGAGCCTCCAGCGCTGCGTGCAGCTGAGACATGTGGGTGCTGCATCCCCTTTTGATAGGGGATAAGATGTCTTAGGGCCGGAGTACACCTTTAACCTCATGTCACTTGGGAATCGTTCAGACCCAAAAATCCTAAAGGTGTGGAATTGCTCTCAGTCTTCTTTGGAAAAGAAGATTACAATTTTATACCAAGTAAAAACTTCTTTAAAATGGTTGCTTAAGAAGAAGAATATGACACGTGGTGTCCATTGGATTCTGCACCCATCAATAACAACAGATGTCAGCTTTTGAGGCTGGGGGGGGGGGGCTCATGTCTGAAACCTTCAGTTGCAGAGTCCCTGACTGACAATGGATTCTCAGTAGATCTAGTAAGGTGCCATATTTGAGACAGTTACACATTCTCTTATAATTATTTTCATAGGAAATTAAATAAGGAGTTAAAACAAAAGTACATAAAACCGTAAAGGGAATGTGTCCGCTATATTTGCTAAGAGCTGCAGACATGTAAAAGTACAGAGCAAATTGTAGCTTTCCTTGAGTTGATGGAGGTTACCAAACTTATAAAATCTCCTTTTCATTTCTTGGCCAAGTGTCGAGGAGGAGGAGCTGAGTTGCTCAAGTGACACAACCTGGCACGCCTCCTGACTTGCCCTCACCTCCCAGCCCCTCTTCAGAGCTCTGTATGTCAAGGTAAGGACAGGCGTGGGGACATGTTTTATTTATTTAGTTTTAAACTTAAGGAAACAGGAATCATAGAAAGAAACAAGAGACATACCTATGTTTAGTATGAATTATATCACTAACACAGGGCAATACAAAGAAATACAAAAGTACTCTGCTAAATGAGAACCATCAATGGATGGGGCCAATGAGCAAAGCCAGCCAATGAGTACATTTTTGTTTCCTTTATTTTTCTCCATCGTGAACACCATTATTTTTAAATTACAGGACACCCCATTTAATCTACAAAATAAGACCGGTGGAATTATGCAATGATCTCACATTTTGTCTTTTCCCATCAGTCCTGCTGTTCCATACACAGTCACACGTTATTATTCCAACCAAAATCAAAGGGAATGGAACACGAGAAAACGGTTATTGAAATCAGGTATTATTGTGTTTTTGCTTGGAGTTGTTGTGACCATTTCTATAAATAGAAATATGCATTTTTCTTCAGTGGGTACGGGAGCAAACACAATAAGCTGATATTTACTGGTTTCCTTAGCAGCCCACTTTATTGTGAAGACCAGGACAGGGCCAGCAGAGGTCTAGATAAGGTATAGAGTGCACTTTGGGGGAGCTTTTTAACATCCACATTATGGTCACAATGCCAAAACCTCCCATGGTTCTAAACAAACAGACTACAATCGCATACATTGGTGGACTAACAGAACAACTGTGGGAAGTCCTAGAAGTCAGGCTGTAGTGTGCAAAAATGTGCCCATGTTATAGCTGTGCAAAAGGCACAATGGGAACACGCAATATATTCTGATAAGGTTATATATATATATATATATATATATATAATATAATATATAGGAGAGCATATGTGAGGTCAGACGCTGATGTTGGACAAGAGAGTCTGGCCTATAACCTCTGTTCTAGTACATCCCAAAGGTGTTCAATGGAGTTGAGGTCAATGTCCTGTGTGGGCCAGTCAAGTTCTTCCATATCAGATACCCCCCACCCAAGACAAGTTACTAAGAACCTAAATGCTTTAACATCTCAGTAATACCACTCACAGGCGATGATGGGAACATCTTTCATGATATGACTTGTTTCAGCATTGGCCCCTATTACAGTACCATGCTGGAATATAGTGAATTCTGTAGAATAACCAATTCTCTTACAAATTTTTGTAAAGGCATCTGCATTGGTAGGTGACGGGTTTTATATACAACCTGTGACAATGATCAGGAGCTGGGGCCCAATATGTGTGTCCATATAATGTGTTTGTATCTATCTAAGGCTGCCTTCACATCTCGTTTTCCCCCTAAGGTTGACGGATCCGGCTGGGGGAAAACCGGGTGCTCCCATACCTCAGCCGGACCGGCGATGAAATCTATTTACTTAAATGAGCCGACCGGAGTCAAACGGTGACTCCGGTCGGCTCATTTTTGACCCGTGTCCGGTTTTATGACCGGACCTAAAACCGTAGTATTCAGCGCCGGTCTCAACCGATTTCAGCACCGGTTCACCTGGGGTTCGGGAGTGCCCGGTTTGCCCCTCCCCCAGCCGGATCCGGCAACCGTAGGCTGAAAACGAGGTGTGAATGCAGCCTAATGCACTTAAGGCTCTGTTCACTTGTACAGTATCCTTTGCATATTTGATGCGCAGGACTTGAAGTTGCAGATGTAATGCTGTGTAAAGTTATTGGGGGAGATTTATCATAACCTGTGTAGAGGAAAAGTTGCCCATAGTAACCAATCATATCGCTTCTTTCATTTTTAAAAGGGCCTGTGCAAAATTAAAGAAGAAATCTGATTGGTTTCTATGGGCAACTGGACAGCTTTTCCTCTGCACAGGTTGTGAGAAATCTCCCACATTTAGTTTACATTGAACTCTGCAGCATAAAATCTGCAGCTTCAAACTTGCGGCATCAAATGCGCAGTATACGTATAAATGAATACACCCTAAATAGGTTTTCTCACCAACAACACTTTTGGGGGTCCTGTGTCTTCCTGTTGTAATGTAGTGGCGGTCAGACACGGGTTCTGGAGCTCCATTCCACTCTGTGAGCCTGACAATGGTAACGACATCTGTATTCGGCTATCTTCTGTTTGTCAGACCTGTAGAGTTCAATGAAGAAACATTATACATATGTAATTTTCCATTCCAAAAGGGGGTGCAACATTTAAAGAAGCACTCCAGGTTTTGTTTTTGCCTATATCATGCACATGCATTATCACAAGTTCTACAGTGCATTTTACTTTATTCCAGTGCAGCTGCATCCATGTGATTTTATTTCTCTAATTTGGTCAAGTGCTCACAAGTCTGACTCCAAATCTTCCAGTGCCTAATGATTACAACAGGATGTCCGACTCTACAGGATGACATCATCACCTACCCGATCCCTTCCTCCTTGCTCTCAGACCCCTCACAGCTTCATCTGCAATGTCTATGGGATCAGCTCCCCTGAGGCTGTGTTCACACATTGGCCCTCATTTACTTAGAAAATCGGGTTGTAAGTCTATGTTGCTTTCTTACCCGACTGCATTTTTCCCCTGGTATTTATTATTATGTCGCATCCTGTTTGTCGCACGTGGGTTTTGTAGGTTTTGGTTTCCAACTCCTCTGAGTTGTCGGGAAAAAATCCACAACAATTCAACAAATTCGGGTTGGAATTATAAATACGTGGGAAAGCTCAGAAATGTCGGGTTACGCCCCTTTTTCGGGTTTGGGAGAATACACATCGGGTCCGTCGGGAAAAAATGTTGCATCGTGTCGCAGACTGGCGCACGATGTCTGCGACATGTCGCAGACAAAGATGCGCCAAAAAAACCAGACAAAAGAAGTCAGGTTTAGAATAGTAAATGAGGGCCATTGTGTTTTTTTGCTGTGATTTTCCCCAAATCATGGCAAAAATAGAGATTGTGCTGCATAATCTCAAAGAGAACAACAACCAAAGCTAGCACTGCCGTTGCTACTAGCAACCAGCATAGAGAAAGAACCAATAACTAGGTCCATAAAGCATACTGAGACAGGTATAGGTGTTTCAACAGCGCTACACGCTAGATTGGCCTGGCGAAGCGCTTAGGGGCATGTAACGGTCCGTGGCCCAACGTCTGAAGCTCCCCCCGTATCCATCTGCCGCCTACCTGCTAGGACTGATCGGAGTCTGTGTTCGTACACGTCTGGCTGAACTGCCTAACATCCACACGGTGAGCGCTCCGCTAATTTCTCTTCATGTGAATGTGGAGAGATTGTACTGCAATTGTGCAAAATATAGTAAAAACATGTCGTTTTTACCACGATTTTGGAAAACTGCTGCTAAAACAGCTTACATGCAACTTAAAATTTGTAACAAAAATGCTATAAAAATTCAACAAGTGAACACAGCCTAAAAATGTCAAATTTTTATTATAGGTCAACTCACTTTCTCCTCATGGCAATATTTCTCTCAAAAACTCACTGAGTAAGAAAACGCATCTGAACAATACAGTCTAAACTGACCCAAACCCACTGATGAGTGGATCTGGGATACCGGAGACACTGGGGGAACACAGGATGTAAGTTAAGGTGTATTTGCTTTATATCTGACAGAATGTACAAACGCCCTACCTAGGGCTGGGCGGTATTACCAAATGTGTGTATCACAATATTTTTGTAACTTTTGGCGATTCCACGGTATATAACGGTATTTCCTCCTCCTCTCCTCCCCTTCCCCCAAAATTATCAGCCCAGCGCTGCCCCCATCGGGGTAAATACGTCACCCGCAAGCACTGCCCTCCTCATTCTGTTTGTTGCGGCCGCCGACGCTGACACTCCATACTGTGTAAACAAACAAAGGTAAACAAAATAAACTAACGCATGTTCAGACGTGGACCTTAAGCTGGGGACGGGAACGTCAGAGAGCTGTCAGCCTTTCACCGGCCGCAGCGATGTTCCGCCTCGCCCGGTGATAGGCTGAGCGCACTGTCATGTAAGGAGCTCTGGCCGGCTTTTTATATGACAGTGGGCTCAGCCTATCAGCGGCCGAGGCGGAACATCGCTGCGGCCGGTGATAGGCTGACGGCTCTCCGACATTCCCGTCCTCAGGAAGCAGATGAGGCTGGTACCGGTCTAACGGGAGGTGACTTGAAGTTTATTTTGTTTATTTTATGCAGCCCGGGCATAGGGATACCGTACAGTATAGAGCAGTGGTCTTCAACCTGCTGGACCTCCAGATGTTGCAAAACTACAACTCCCAGAGTTGGCTGTCCGGGCATGCTGAGAGTTGTAGTTTTGCAAAATCTGGAGGTCCGCAGGTTGAAGACCACTGGTATAAAGTGTCAGCGCCGGCGGCCGCAACAAGCAGGACAAGGAGGGCAGCGCTTGTGGGTGACATGTGAGTATTTACCCCGATGGGGACAGCGTAGCGCTGGGCTGATTCATTCATTCCTGTGGGGGAGGGGCCAAACTGGTATTGCGGTATGGGTTAAAATTCATATCGTGCAGCACAAAAATTTCGGTATTCGGTATGAACCGGTATACCGCCCAGCCCTAACCCTACCTCCGGATGACCACTTTCACATGAACAGTAAAAAAATATGATGCCAATTTTTTTTTTCTCTATATTTGTGCCACTAAATATTATACAGTAATTTATGAAAGGTTTCCAAAAAAAAAAAAAAATATTTCCCACATAAAACAAAGCCATTTCACTTCCCAAAAAGGAAAGAAGGAAAAGGAAGGCTGCTAAAATACAAATAGTCAAAAATGTTAAAAAAAAATAAATGTCAGGCATTAAGGCCTACACAGGCCTGATCATTATGGGATGGAAAAAACAAAAAAATACCTGAAACTCTCCCTTTACGTAACAAGGCCGGTGTAAACCATTTGTGTACTTGAATCCTGTCGGTATTGTTCATCGGTTCCTTTAAGGTGTTTCAGGTTTTTTCTCCTTTTCTTTTGACAGGTGAAAAGAATTGTGAAGTGCTAAACATTCAGCTAAGAGTGAAACTCATAGAAAACATTACAGAACTCTTTATAAACCAGTCAAACGAAACACTGAAATGTATTTAAAATAAGACTATATGAAATGAAGGTCATATACCCGGCTTATTTATGCAGCACTGCGCTGTGTGCTCGTGATGTGGTGGCGGCAGCCATTGTTGGTTGAACACCAAGCATTCAAAGTCTTGTCATCTTTTCTACATTGTTCAGTGGGGTTTGATGAGACTTTACTCACAGCCTGTTATATAGCAGCCATTTCCTACTGAATATTCTTTGTGTTCCCGCTGGCGTCTCGGAGCAGGAAGAACACTGCAGTAATGACTGGTTTATGCCGAGATTATCTGGTTTGGTTTCTAGCACATCTGCTCTCTCACTCCATTTCTCCAATATATTGGTAGTGATTAGTGACAATGATGTGAGACCCTCCAAGATTGACTGAAGTATATCAAGTGAAAATTGCTCCAAAAATGAGATTCAAGAAATTGTTCCAACCATTTTTCCAAATTTCCTGTGGAGAGCAAGAATATATGACAGTCTCTGTATTACTTGACAGCTTAAAAGACACTTCTTGCAGACCTCTTGACCATTACAGCAAATACTTAGCTGGAGATAATGGTTGTGGTTGTGTTTTAATTCATATGATATAGGCAGGTAAAATTTTGCTGTATCCAAAGCAGTGTTTCACAAGTTAAATGGGTATTCCGGGATCTAAACTTTTACCCCCTATCCAGAGGATAGGGGATAAAATGTTGTCTGATCGTGGGGGCCCTCAGCTGGGACCCCCCTATTTCCCTGCAGCACCCGCATTGTATTCGGGGCTGCGTCTCCGGTGTCTGAAACTTCCGACGCCCCCTCCATTCATGTCTGTGGGAGGGGGCGTGACGTACTTTACGTCCCTTCCCAAAGACATGAATAGAGGGGGCGTGATCTCACGTCTCCAGTCTCGGAAACTCGGAATTTTCCGACACTGGAGACGCAGCCCCGAATACAATGCTGGTGCTGCAGGGAGATCGCGGCGGGGTCCCCTCTGGATAAGGGATAAAAGCTTAGATCCCGGAATACCCCTTTAAGAATACATAAAAATGTGCATTACTCCCCTCCCCTCAGCCTCCTCCCACATACAGTTTCATATAATTACCATCATGCTGCTCTCTTCAGCCTCCCCCAACATACAGTCCTATGAAAAAAATGCATCAACCCCCTCTCCTCAGGCCCTCCAACATACAGTATCATATAAATAACACCATTTACCTCCCTGCAGCCTTTTCCAACTTGCAGTCTCAGGTAAATGGCATCATAGCCATACCATGGTGTACTTCACCTCTCTGTTCCTCAGCATTCACATGTACTTCTTCCTCCAGCCTCGCCATGCGGCTTCTGCAATTATAGGATGTCCTACTCCTGCCTGTGAAATGTTGTAGCTGTAGCAAGCAGCAACATTACTGCCCTGTTGGTTGTGCCAGATTCCTCCCAGCCCTTCTGCCCAGGGTACATGCTCCCTTGCCCATCTTCACCCAGCGAACCCCCAGCCTGCCTCTCCCATGTTGCCCCTGATATATGAGATGGAAAAAAATAACCACCTGTAGAGCCCAGGGACAGAATTGTAAGCAGTCAAATAAAATTGCTGAGATTTCCCAAGAGCACAGTGGCCTCCATAATTCTTAAGCCGGGGCGGTTGGCTTTTACAATAGAAGTGACCCTCTGTGAATGTCCTTGAGTGGCCCACCAGAGCCCTGACCTGAACCCAATTGAGCATCTCTAGAGAGACCTGAAAATGGCTTCCACTAAAGGTCCCCATCCAACCTGACAGAGCTTGAGAGGATTTGCAAAGAAAAATGACAGGAAATCCCAAAATCCATGTGTGTAAACCTTGTGGCCTCATCCCCAAGAAGACTGGAGGCTGTGAACTCTGCCAAACTGGCTTCAACTAAGTATTAAGTAAAGCATCTGGATACTTATGTCAATTCAAGATTTTAGTTTTTCCTTTCCAATAAATTAGCAAACATTTCTCATGTGAAAATCGGGCGCTCCCGTATCCCAGCCGGACCCGGCCGGTATCTCATTCATTTTAATGAGCCGACCGGAGTCAGATAGTGACTCCGGTCGGCTAATTTTTTCCCCATATCCGGTTTTGTGACTGGACTGAAAATCGTGGTATACTACGGTATATCACCGTATTAAAGGATCTTGGTGTGAATGCACCCTATGGGTATGTTCACACTGAGGAATTGGAGAGGAATTTCCACGAGTAATTCTGCTTGCCTTTTCCTCTCCAATTCATTCAGCAGTGAAAACCCCATAGAGCTGTGCAGAATTTCTGCCCCTCAGTTGACACTGAGGAATTTCCTCAAGCAGAATTCTGATGAGGAAGTCTGTTCCGCTTGAAGAAAGAACATGTTCTTTCTTTCAGGCGGAATCAGCGTCATTCTCCCATAGAGATCAATGTTATATATATATTTTTTGAGTCAGAAGCATTTCCACACGGAATCCACAGGGAATTGGCGTGGAATTCGTGCAAAATTGACACGGAATTCGCGCTGAATTTTCGCATTAAATTTTTCTTTTAATGAATATAAATACTTGATACTCCTCCTCCGCATGAAACCTGCATTTCTGCACGGAATTCCGCGTGATTTCCGTGCCAATTCCGTGTGAAATTCCGCGCGAAATCTCTGTGAGTTCTTGTGGAAAAGTAACAATATTTTGAGGCAGAAAATTTCTGCTTGATTTCCGCCCCAATTCCTCAGTATGAACATACCCTAAGGCTGCATTCACATCTCGTTTTTGAAATACGGTTCGCATATCAGGTTTCAGTGTAAAAACCATATGGAACCGTATTGAAAACCGTATTCCAAATGTAGCATCCAGTTGTGCACATTTTGCATAATTTACGGTTTTATCCAGTTTTTTTCCCCGTACACAAAACCGTAGTCTACTACGGTTTTATGTCCGGGTGAAAAACCGGATACAACCCCTATAAGTTTTATTTTTTAAATGGTGGTCAATGGGAACCATACAGAACCGTATGTGTGTACGGTTTCACCGGTTTGCACAATACGGTTTTGCAGTTTGCACATGCGCAGTGCACGCCGAAAGTTCTTCCCAAACAAGAAGAACTTTATTTAATTAAGGACAAACATAAAACCGTATCCGTTTTTTGTTTTTTTTTACTTATTAAACCGTATGCAACCGAACATTCGTGTTCAAACCGTATACGGTTTAAAACCGTACAAAGGTATATACAGTTGTATACGGTTCGGTCTGGTTTTGAGACATACAGTTTTTTATTTACAAAAAACCTGATGTGAATGCAGCCTAACATTGTGTTTTGACTTTCTCATTATAAGGTATTGAGTGCAGAATGTTGGGGCGAAAACATAAATTTTATTTATTTAAGCACAAGTCAGTAGCATAACAAAATGGGAAAAAAGTGAAAGGTTCTGAAGACTTTCTGAATTCATTGTAACACTTTCTGTAAACTGTGAGGAAAAAATCTGAATTGCATTCTATTAAGGCACTTTCCGTTTACCTCTCACCACTAGAAATTCTCAGTTCAGTGAATCAGCAATTACGAATTATTAAAATTAACAAATCCTATGGAAACAGACCCATTCAGGTGGCTGATTTGTGATTCAACAACATACAAAGTAATGACTTATTACCGGCTTTCCCTGAGCACGTTGCAGTAGTAGCTGTGTACTAGATGTATAATTTTAATCATAAGGCATTATTGATATTTATTAGTCGGTATATTTGTGATTGCAGTGTGGCTTTCACCATAATTAGAAAATGTTATATTTTAGATGGAAAATTGCTATGCCGTAACCAGTTAGACAGGTTGAATGCAAAAAGCCCTAGAGTTATTTACATATTGTACACACTACAAGCCCAAAAGTATACGGACACCCTGCATAATTGGTGGGTGCAACCATTTTAACCATACCCAAAGCTTTCCATAGATAAGCATTACACTTAGAATGGGTCGTACTATGGAACTCAGGGATTTTGAATGGAGCACTGTAATAGACTGTTACCATTTCAAGATGTTAGATTAGTTAAGTTGCGCATTGTAATTGTGTACTGTACTTGAAAAGTGGAAAACTCCAGGAGTTGCAACATTTGAGTATGTGGTAGGAGGCTATACAAACTCACAGAGCAGAATAACCAAATGCAGTTGGCAAATAAAATTATCACGACGAACCGCCAATTGCAGGCTTGTTTTGGGGAGTCGTATGGTCCTCTGCCCGTCCCCGGCTTAACCGTCTCACTATGACCCGCCCCAAGCTGCTAGGTGGGGTCGGTCTCCTGGACTGCCACATGTATCACCTAGCATGTGTCCACAATGCTAAATCCAAGCTCTGGGTTCGCCTGGCGCAGGATATTTGTATAAAAACCCTTTTCCACTTTATCGTGGATGTGGTCCCCAGCTAACCAGGATAGTACCCCCACCTTCTACTCCACTCCACACACTTTAGCCTCATTGCACACCTCTGGCATAGGTGCCTGCCTCATTGATTGCTCGGGTCCCCTCCTTCCTATCACTGATCATCCACAGTTTGTACCAGGGTCTTCCTCTAATGGCAGCTTCACTATCTCAACCTCTTACCGGTCTTCTCATGTCCTAGCTGGTGGTGTTGTTAAGTCTCTGGATGCTCTGTTGAGTGATCGCCCATCATCCCGGAGCACTCCTTTTGCTTACCTCCAGCTATGTCATTTTAAACTCCACCCTCTCTAACCATTCCAATTAACATTGTAGTTTAACACCATTTGAGCGCCTCAGTCTGGCCTCATCTTGCCTTCGGCACTCCATCTCCATCATTTATGGTTTATTGTTGTCCTCCAGGTCAGTGTCCCTCCCGGCATTTTTTTGTGCATGGGAATCTGAGTTAGGTACCACGTTCACACCTGATCAATGGGCTAAATGTTTCTTTTTGACTCACAAGGTGGTAATAGCCACGAAAGCACAAGAGATGAGTTATAAAATGTTGTCCCAGTGGTACCAAATGCCGGCAATTCTTCATCGCTGGTATCCTTTGGTGTCGAGTTCATGTTGGCAGTGTGACTTAGCCGAGGTCACAATGGAGCAAATTTGGTGGGGTTGTCCCATATAGGCCTCCTTCTGGCACTCGGTTCTTCACGTTATTTTCGAAGTGACAGATGTTCGGGTCCCTCATAGCCCTGAGGCGGCTTTGCTCTACATGTTCCCTATGGCACAATCGAAAGACAAGAAATCCCTTGCCAGACACCTCCTACAAGCAGCTAAAACAGTCATCCCTAGATGATGGAAGTGTTCAGACCCTCCCTACTTGGAGGAGTGGTTTGCGGAGATAGTGCATGTCCAACGTATGGAGGAACTCCTGTCTGTGCTCCCTGCAGACATGACCAGCTATGGTGCCACCTGGCTTCCATAGTCAAAGTCTTGCTCGTCCCAGAAATATCGATCTCTGTGCTGATGGATTGGAAATGCCAGGCTCAGCCTGTTTATCTGTGCAGTGCTCCGTTTCTTGTTGGGTCCCTGCCTCGGCCGCTCTGTCTCGTTGTGTCACCTGTTGAATTCCCATGGCTCTTCCTTCTTTACTTTTTCTTCTCCTCTTGGTTTCTGCTGTGTTCTCTTACTTTTTCTGTAGTTTATGAAACACTGTAGGAAAGTTTAAAGTATCTCTCGTACTAGCGATGTGCCCTATCTGGCCGCGGCTGCCCATATCTCTGATGTTAGGCTCTCCTTGCCCATTCTATTACCTCTTTCCATACTTGAGTATTATGTTTGCTGGTGGCATATTTGTTACTCCCTTTTCTTGTGGTCATGGATGCCTGTCGACTTGGTAATGTTTTGTTCTTTTGTTGCATTGTACCTGCATTTTTCTGTTTTGCTGACCCACTCTGTTCTCTGGTCCTACAAGGCCCCTGGGTCTTCTTCCTCACCTTTTCACTGATGTATATTTTGTATTTTGTTTAATAAAACTTTCTTGAATTAAAAGAAGATTGATAAATTATCACAATGAACAAGTCAAGTTGAGGAGTATATATAGTGATGGACCAAGGTTCCTTGGACAATTTTAAGGAAATAATTCTACAGGCCCACCACCTATCATGCTTAGGATAGGCAACTTTTGAGAGGTGGCGATCTACTTCTGTAACTTGGAAGGGTATTTGGATTGACACGGAATATCAGATTGTTATTGAAGATGCAGAGTGATGTGTATTTTTTGCTTGGGAGCACCATCTGGACTGTATTACGTTGGTAGCAACTTAAGCATTAAAATTATTTTCTTTTATTATGTAGAAAGTGGTCAAGCCCTTTAAATTCAGCTCTACTAAAATTACTGAACAATTCAGCACTCATCAGATGACAGGATAAGTATTACTACAGAACATACAGGAGAATACAGCAAGGATGAGATGCAGTCACATGATAGATATTCCTACAGAACATATAGGAGAATACAGCACTGAGCAGAAGCAGTCACAGAATGGATATTACCATAGATCTTACAGCAGAATACAGCACTGAGCAGATCTTGCAGATAGACCTGCAGATCCTGCACACTTGTAGGTTGTTAAAGCTGACTCGCTATACATGCTTGATTGGTGATAAATCTGGTTACTGGGCAGACAAGGAGATGCTGCAGTCTGGCGGAGACATTCCTTGAAAACACTTGCTGTGGGTGTGCGAGCATTATCCTGCTGAAAAATGCCACCTAGAAGCCATGAGAGGCGACACGTGGGTGAAGGATGTCCTGCAAATATCGTTGAGCTGTTAAGATCCTTGTATCACTATTAGGGGTGACTGACTGTCCTATGCGACCGGCTCTCCAAATCATCGCACCAGCAGTTGGGACAGTGTGTCTCTCCACAGCAAAAGCAAGACTAAAATGCTCACCACAAGGCCTCCAAAAGGAAATCATCAGATCCCAAACAGAACCTGGATTCAGAATTAAAGACAGGATGGTTTCGGTCTGTAGCAGTCCAGGTTTTTTGTTCATAATACCAATGCAAACGAAGGTGACACTGGTTGGCTGTCAATGGCAAGACCTGTAATGGGTGCCGTGAAACTCAATTTCCTTCTGCTAAGTGCCTGGAAAGGGTCCCAGCAGAGATGGGTGTGTAAGGAAGAAGACACCTGTGTCTGGATGATGGACAAGGAAACTGTGGAATGGGCTTTTGCATGTTGGATCAGACAATCGTGCCTACTGGTGGGTTATCTGGGCATGTTTGAGGTGTGTGCCCTCACGTAACCACTACTTTGGCCATCCTGTTTCTCTCAGTCCAGTGATGCACCCCTCTCAAAGTCTATCAACTGGGCACAATGGGGGAGATTTACCAAAACCTGGGTAGAGGGAGAGTGGAGCAGTTGCCCATAGCAACCAATCATAGAGCTTCTTTCATTTTTCACATTAAAAATGAAAGAAGTGATCTGATTAGTTGTAATGGATGACTGCACCAGTCTACCTCTACCCGGGTTTTGATAAATCTCCCCCAATGTCTTCAAGAGTGTTGTAGAGACAGTCAAATATTTCTCACCAAGAGGCACGATACCCAAAAGTAGCCTCTAAGGGGGAGATTTATCAAAACTTGTCCAGAGGAAAAGTTGCTGAGTTGCCCATAGCAACCAATCAGATCGCTTCTTTTATTGAAAAGGCCTCTGAAAAAGGAAAGAAGCAATAAAACTGTAGATAGAAAGTGGCGGCAATCAGGAAATCTAGTGGAGTGAGAGTCCAAAGGGTTATTAGATGTGACAATGCATCAACAAGTAATTTCCTTATTTTTCTATGGGTACGACTTAGTTATGCAAATCTCTCATAGAAAAAAGCCTGTTCTATTACAGTAACACAGCCATATGCAGTCTATTGCCCTTGTAGCCGTAACCTGCATGGAATCCTAGGTCGACCTGGCTTTCTTATTGAGATGCACAAGGGCAAATCGGTGAAAAGAAAGAAAGGGCATACATGGTAATGGGGTCCTATAGAAAAGGGAGTATCAGCTCAAGATCATCCTATTTCCAATTTTTAAAAAAGCATTATTTTTTTTCTAAAGACAACATGTGCATCGGATAATATCTGGTATTGCTGCATGTACAAGAATGAGCCACGATACCGGAATCAACAAATAAACAATAGCAGA
The DNA here is from genome assembly GCF_029499605.1 of Hyla sarda. Classification (NCBI taxonomy): domain Eukaryota; kingdom Metazoa; phylum Chordata; class Amphibia; order Anura; family Hylidae; genus Hyla; species Hyla sarda. Next base: position 53,685,294 of record NC_079196.1, read on the forward strand.
GCAGAAGTAGTTTTCAGCTGGGGTGGGGTTAAGTGATGCTGTTTGGGCTCCTGACTGTCCTTATGGATATACAGTCAGGTAAGTTCATCAGCACAGAGTTTAAGAAGCAGGATGAGGACATTACAGGCTGTCCCCTCTGACAGGTTGGGCACTGCCTGGGCCAAAGAGGAGGCCCGCCGCTAACAATTTATTTTGCACTCCCCACACACTTACTTAGACGTGTATATGTGCTATATAAATATATATATATATATATATATATATATATATAGACTACTTTATGTATACAGCAAAGTTACACGTAACGTATACAGCAAAACTTAAACACTAAGTGTGAACCCACTATGTATTAACCCCTTTATTACTGATTGTATTTTGGGTATGGGACAAAGAAACCTTATCCTTTTGCAGTAAACATGTATTATAACTTTGAATAGCTGACTGCCCCTTCTATAACCTGTTTTTTATTAACCCAAGGTGACATTTATTTCCATTAATAAAGATCTTGTGGAATTTTTTGGTCACCATCGTGACAGCAGGAAAAAAAAAAAAGAATTGTAAGAGGGGGAAAAAAACAAAAAAAAAACTAAAAAGAAAGAAAGAAAAAAAGCCTTGTGAAATTCCATTAGAAGAAGCTCATGCGGTGTCCTTCTCCAGCAATCAGAGTTGTGTCTTCAGGTGGTTAGCCTTGTGAATAGGTTTGAAGAGGCCGAGCTCCAGGCTTTCCAACAGGTTTCTTCATCCTAACTATCCCCTCTATTTCCAATCCCAAACCACCGCTGTTCAATTTGACATTTGCCCTGTGTGTTTTCATCACCTTCCTCGCTTTCTTCCCCCCCCCCTTTATAAAGCCAGTCATTTGGAAGAGACAGACGTGCTCCCCGTCTCCTCTGACCTCATAATTTACATATAATTGTTGTCCAGCAGAGAACGGAATTAACCCTTTTCTTTCATATGTATATATATATATATATATATAAAAAAAAACACCACCACTTTCCAAATGATATTGTGTTTTTATTTGCGTAAGCATGGCCCCTATGTATAATGACTATTGGTATTTGTAAATAAGAACATAATGCATGTTATTTCTGATACAAAGGCTCAAAAGACCTGTGGCGCCCGGGCTCTACTGAGAACACCATGGCAAACGTCCAAATGAAATGTGGAATTTCATGGCAATTCACTTGTTTACCGTGGTAATTCTTTGTGTCTTTTTTTTTTATTTTTTTTATTTTTTAAGCAAAAGGAACACCAGCTGCTGTGGAAAATCAAGGCTGACATGGCATGCTGGGACTTGTAGTGAACACTATCAATCTAAATAATTTGCAAAATGTACATATATATATATATATATATTCTTTTCAATAATCCTATATATATATATATAAATATATATATATATATATATATATAAATAACACATTGCATCTCTATAAACCCAATGCAGGTAATGACATCTTCCAGGTTGTGTTCTTCGTGTCCTATAATTACATGCAGTATACACAACCTTGTCTATGCAGTATATACAGTACAACTTTTCTTATCCTCTATAACTATACACCCTATGTTACGATTGATCATTTATAGCTTGGAGCTCTTTCCCATCATATTTTATATAATTTTTCCTTTTTTTATTTTTTTTAAAGCCAAAATTAACCCAATGTTATGTGTAGGGTCTATGGAGAAGGTGATATGGCAATATGGTGGACCCTCGTTTATAAGCCAGATTGGAGGGTCACTGCTACGGTAGACTAGAGCCATCCATGTGTGGTGTCCCGGCACCGTATTTCATACTGTGCCTTGGTTATTAGTCCCCAAAGTCAGAGTCCCTAGGACTAGCAGGGTTCACTTCCCTAATTAGCCCCTGGTCACCCCTTAGTAACTTGATATTTATGAATATTATCTTTGTTAAAGGGGTATTCCAGGCAAAGCCTTTTTTATATATATATATATATATGTGTATATATATATATATATATATATATATCAACTGGCTCCTGAAAGTTAAACAGATTTGTAAATTACTTCTATTAAAAAATCTTAATCCTTCCAATAGTTATTAGCTTCTGAAGTTTTCTGTCTAACTGCTCAATGATGATGTCACGTCCTGGGAGCTGTGCATGATGGGAGAATATCCCCATAGGAACTGCACAGCTCCTGGGACGTGAGTCATCAGAGAGCAGTTAGACAGAAAACAACAACTCAACTTCAGAAGCTAATAACTATTGGAAGGATTAAGATTTTTTAATAGAAGTCATTTACAAATCTGTTTAACTTTCCGGAACCAGTTGATATATAAAAAAAGTTTTGGCCTGGAATACCCCTTTAATATGTGTATGGTGTTACTCACTTGTTTTAGCGTCGCAGGACCTGCGGGTCATGTGACATGGTTCAGAACTCTATGGTATGTTGAAGGACCATAGGTGGTTCTTGAGTCACGTGTTCTCCCATAATGCCATGTAACTGTGAGTGAAAGTTGTTTTGGACCAATCCAAAACGGCCCTCCCTTCCCATATAAGGGAGCTGCGGCCATTAATTGCTCTCTTCTCCCTTGGGTTGCTGTCACTGAATGAGGTAGGACCTCCGCAACTTTCAAGTACGTTTACTAGGCCAAAGCCTTGCGGCCTTGGCCTACACCACAGCGGTTATAGATACATAATTCCTCGCTACTCTCCGCAAGATCACTGGACCTAAACGCACCCCTAAATCCAGCAGATCTATGCAACGGAATCTTCCTAAAGCTAAATTGAGCTTATCTGATCTCAACCAACTGTCAATCGCTGCTCAAATACAAATAGACTTTGTTCATGGACTGTTATTGCTATTGTCTGCTTCAGAAAATCTTCAGTAAAAGTTCCTGCAAGTTTCAGTTGACAGTGGTTGTGGACAATCCATTTATTACGCATTCACCTATCATTCTTGGGAAGGGTGGCGATAGGCCCAGCACCATTACAGTATTTAACCCTCACCCTGGCGTCACGAGTGACAAGGGTTAACAGCGCCCTTTATAATTCAGGAAAAGCAACACCCCAACTACCCTATACCCCCACCAAGGTATCACACATGCGTCACATGGATGGCCATTCATTTGAATGGCTGACCTTAACCCCTTAAGGACTCCGACCATTTTCACCTTAAGGACGCAGCAAATTTTCGTTTTTGCATTTTCGTTTTTTCCTCCTTCCCTTCTAAAATCATAACGCTTTCAATTTTGCACCTACAGACTCATATAAGGTCTTATTTCTTGCGTCACCAATTATACTTTGCAATGACATAACTTATTTTATAATCTAATCTGCAACAAAACAAAAAAAAATTGTGGGGTGAAATAAAAAAGAAAAACACCATTTTGTAATTTTTGGGGGCTCCCTTTTCTACGCAATGCACTTTTTTTGTATTCTGTAGGTCCATACGGTTACATGGATACCCAATTTATATTTAGGTTTTATTTTATTTTAATACTTATAATTATAATTAGTATGTTTAAAATTGGCATCTTCTGACCACTATAACTTTATTTTTCCGTGTATGGGTCTTTGGTATGTTTTTTTTACATGTACACCATCGACCGTGCTGTTTAGCTAACCTTATAATTTAATAGTTTGGATATTTACGCACACGAGGATCATGAGGACCCTCTTGTCGTCCAGTAAGCTGATCGCAGTTTTGTCGAGATAGTCCCGATCAGCTCCGATGAGCGGCCGGGACGGTTTTAGTTTTGTTTTAGATGCCACAATCAACTTTGATTGCGGCATCTAAGGGGTTAATGCCGGGCATCGGCCCGTTCGGCGGTGCCCGGCATTAGCCGTGGGTCCTGGCTGCCGGTAGCAGCCAGGACCCACGGGGTGTAACACATTCTCTGCTGGTGAGAACGGTTTAAACCCCATTAACGGGATAAGGGTGTACAGGTACACCCCCCGTCCTTAAAGGGGTACTCTGGTGGAAAACTTTTTTTAAAATCAACTGGTGCCAGAAAGTTAAACAGATTTGTAAATTACTTCTATTAAAAAATCTTAATCCTTCCAGTACTTATTAGCTGCTGAATACTGCAGAGGAAATTCTTTTCTTTTTGGAACACAGAGCTCTCTGCTGAATCACGAGCACAGTGCTCTCTGCTGACATCTCTGTCAATTTTAAGAACTGTCCAGAGTAGGAGAAAATCCCCATAGCAAACATATGCTGCTCTGGACAGTTCCTAAAATGGACAGAGATGTCAGCAGGGAACACTGTGCTCGTGATGTCAGCAGAGAGCACTGTGTAACAAAAAGAAAATAATTTCATCTGTAGTATTCAGCAGCTAATAAGTACTGGAAGGATTAAGATTTTTTTTATAAACGTAAGAAATTTACAAATCTGTTTAACTTTTTGGCACCAGTTGATTTAAAAAAAAGTTTTCTACTAGAGTACCCCTTTAAGGACCAGGGATGCCGGGCGTACCTGTAAGCCCTTCGTCCCTAAGAAATTAAAGGGGTACTCTGGTGGAAATATATATATAAACTGGTGCCAAAAAGTTAAACAGATTTGTAAATTACTTCCATAAAAAATATTTATCCTTTCAGTACTTATCAGCTGCTGTATGCTGCAGAGAAAGTTCTTTTCTTTTTTATTTTTTTTTCTGTCTGACCACAGTGCTCTCTGCTGATACTCTTTTTATTATAAAAGTACAAAACTTATACAAAAACACAAAACAAGCTTAACCAGCTATAACATAAATAAGAAATACAAAACACAAAAACAAAACCCTGCCTAACCGGCCAGCCCAGCTTTACAAAAGCCTAAAATATGCTAACCCACCTAACCAAACAACACACTCACACGCATACCAAAATGAACATAAAAATAGCGGGGGCGGAGCTTGGACGCTGAGCCGGAGGCTGCATGGAGTGAGAGCTCCGGGCTAACTAGGGGCTTTAAAGCGACTGAAAGCGACTTCACACATCGGGACCTTCTCCTCTGACACCCTGAAGGGTGAGGGACTACTGTGGTGCTGTTGCGGAGACCCGAAGTTCATTCAACGCCTGACCTTGCAGGTACACTAGCACATACCGCCCCGGCCCGAGCCCGCTTTGTCCCCTGCATTCTCAAACCTACTTTTGGAGGCTCCTGTGGAGGGCACTGCTAGCAGGGTTCTCTCCTGGCCCGTGACCGCCATTAGCGCACGGACATAAGTGCATACCAGCCGACGCCTGGTGCGCGCGACTATACAGGCACGCGAAGGCTCTGGAGGAACCCGGAAGTAAAGTACCAGCGTCCATCTTGGCCGCACCGGGCTGTTGTCACGGCGCATGTGAGGACTGAGGCTGCCTACTCCTGGAAGAGCGGAGACTCTGCGGGGCAGCGGGATCGAGCTAACTGACAAGACCCGCTCCGGTCCTTGTGTGGGCTCCAAATAACCTCCGATGCCTGGCAAGTGAACAGCCTACTACATATCACAGGGCCCGCGGCATTTTCCATCTCTCCAGGGATAATCACGCTATACACTTTATGATCCCTGCATCCATATCTGGACCCCTGGACCCACTTCAAAAGACCTGATATAATTACATGGCCTCACATATAGACATTGCATCTTATGGTCTGTGTTCCTTGGATTGAACAGTGTTTATGTGCTGCAGTACCTCAGCTTCAGGGATCTGACTACCTGAATCTTTACCTCCATCTTCTCACACCTGGCACTGGAGATGCGTCATACTTGATTTCCTGCCACTCCATTTATGCTTCATCTAAACCCGAGCTTAATATACTATATCTGAACTCTAGCTACTACTTACCGTTTGCCTTATATGTTCTGTGGACTATTGGCTCAGTGGGTAAACTGAATATAGCTTACATCTGAAAGCCCTCCTGTGAATCTGAACTCTAGCTACTACTTACCGTTTACCTTATATGTTCTGTGGACTATTGGATAAGTGGGTAAACTGAATATAGCTTACATCTGAAAGCCCTCCTGTGAATAATCCGCCAGAATTAGTGCTTGCTGTATATTATCTAGATACACAGTCATACTCGCTCTGTACCTAAGCAGGTGAACAACTGTTACGCACCTGACCGCTACCACTTCTATTCTAGTCAATTCTCTAGTGATATGACAAAACACAGATCCAGCCTCACAAACCTGAAACATACTGCAAATTCTCTGAAAGATAATAAACTAATTCCAAAACGGAACTCCGCCTCCTCCTGTAAAGATTTCACAGAAAAAAACATGTCTTCAGACAAAAAGTACAAAGTCAGGAATCACTCTACCATCACCACCAGAAACAAATTTGCTGCACTTGAAGACATACAAGACCAGGATGAAACTTCTCAACCTACCAGCAGCCCAAGATATGCTAACTCATCCCCATCTAATAGTCCTGCAAAACAAAAAACCAAGTGGGAGGATGGCCCAGCTACGACATCTTCCCAACAATCTCAGGAAATTGATTTTGAGGACGCTATGAATACTCTAAATACATCTGAAGAAGCTGCCTCTGAGTCCTTCATCAAAGAGACCATGTTAATGCTTCACAAGGCTTTCAAAAGAGAATTCGCTGCTGCCTCCGCTGAGACTACTAAAAGAGTAGAAGTGGTGGAGGAAAAAATCCAACACGTTGAAACTAAAGTGGGGGAATTTGCTGAAGCCCATAACAATTTAGTAGATGACCATACAATTACTAAAAATGAACTGGAGAAACTTGGCATAAAAGTGGCAGATATTGAAGACAGAAATAGACAAAATAACGTCAAGTTCAGAGGCATAAGTGAAGATTATTCAGCAGATATGTTGGAAAAATACATCAAGGACTTCATCAAGACCATGGTCCCTGAAAGCAGTGCTCATGATTTAATTATTGATCGAGTCCACAGATTACCAAAGCCAAGAGGCCTTCCTGACATAATCCCCAGAGATGTCATCGCCAGGATTCATTTTTTCCATACTAAAGAAAAATTGATGAAGAACATGAGGAAAAAGGCTCCTGACATTCCGATTCTTTATAAAGACATTCAGGTCTTTGCAGACTTATCGCAGTTCACTCTCCAGGCGAGAAAACAGCTTCAGGATGTTACAGCTGCTCTCAGACACAATTCTATCGCCTATAGATGGGGCTTCCCTACCAAGCTTATCATCAACTATGACAGCAAAACATTCCTGGTGAACTCTGCAGCAGACGGTGAAGAGTTGTTGAAGAAGTGGGGTCTGCCCATGCGCTCCTCCTCTCGATCTGCGACTGAAAACCAGACCTGAACTCTTTCATACTCCCAGTGGTTCGGTAGACCTGTTTAATATTTACAGTCCCCGATGTGACCTAATATTATTCGCCCCTTAACTTTGTATTCTACTACTTAATGATTCACTTTTTTACTTTTTTGTCTTTCATTTTCATATTATGTCAGACTTCCCCCAGTCTGCGCAGAATTAATCCCTCTGCACATTTCAATTATACTCTCTGGTTTACTTTATACTTTGTTTTAATCACTTGTTTCTTCTGTTTAGTTTTGGAACATTATTTGAAAGTAAGATGCTGTAGCTGTTACTGTCTGCTCATTGGATGGGACTCGGACTCCGCCTGCTCCTTCCTATCTAATCTTTTTATACGTGGTAAGTGCTACTCCAACACACTCAAACCGCTCTCAATATGAGCATTAAATTCTGCTCGCATAATGTGCGAGGCTTAAATAGTCCACACAAGAGATCTTTCATGTGGTCGGATTTGAAGAAGGCCTCCATAGATGTTGCGTGTATCCAAGAGACTCACCTGAGAGGTGAAGATTACCAGAATATAACACACAGAAACTACCCCCATATATACTTATCCAATGCACCCTCAAAAAGGGCTGGTGTATTAATAGCGATCAGAGATTCCGTAACATTTATGGAGCATAAATTCATCACTGATAAGGGAGGAAGATACATAATCTTAATATGTACTATTAATAATGTTCTCTTCACTATAGTCAATACTTATGTACCAAACACAAGACAGATTCATTTTCTGAACTCTTTGTTAAAAAGGACACACAAATATCTTCAGGGCAAGCTAATTATATGCGGAGATATGAACGCGATCAATGATGCATCCATGGACTCCACTTCAACTTCCCGCTCCGCACCAATCCAACTAAACAAATGGTTGAGAGATAGTGAACTTCTGGATGTGTGGAGGTGCATGCATGATATCGAAAAAGATTTTACATATTATTCGACCCCTCACAATATATACACGAGGATAGACTATTTCCTTACGAATATCTGGTCTATCAGGGATGTTGTTAATTGCACTATTGGTGCAATTTCGTGGCCGGACCATGCGCCTCTGTACATGCACATCAACGTTCCAAATTTTCCCTCTAACGTATATCAGTGGAGAGTGAATTCGATTGTTATGAATAACCCTAAAAATATAGAATCCTTGCAAGGGGAACTCACTGAGTTTTTCAAAATTAATGAGAATTCGGTATCGGACCCAACAACTTTGTGGTGTGCTCACAAGGCCTTTGCTAGAGGCATTTTGTTGAAATACACTGCCAAAGCAAAACAATTATACAATAAAAATATTTCAGCGACGTTAGAGAACATTAAAAAGTTGGAAGCTGCACATAAATTACAGACCTCCAATTTAAATACTCTACTCTCTCTCAGATCCGAACGTCTGAATCTAGCTAAATTGCTACAAGAAAAATTTGATAAATATACTAGAAACTCAAGAGCATATTACTACCAAAACCTTAACAAACCGACTAATTTAATGGCGAAATTAGCAAAATAGAAACAAACAAAAAGTAAAATTCCTTTCTTGAGTCCTCCAGATGGTTCCCCTAAAATAACGCACCCCCAGAAAATCGCTAATAAAATAAGTGAGTATTACAGTGACCTTTATAATTTAAAGTCTGACCATAACATACCCCCACCCGATATTGTAAAAATACGAGACTATTTACAATCTTGTGACTTGAAAGGTATTTCTTCTGAAGATGCTAGTTTAATTTCCAAACCCTTTACCTTGGATGAAATCCGTAAAACTATAAGCTCCCTGAAGATGAGAAAGTCCCCAGGCCCAGATGGCTTTAATGCAGAATACTACAAGCTGATGTCCCCAGTTCTATTGCCACATTTGGTGTCCATGTTTAACAGTGTTCTCCAGGGAAAACATTTCCCTCCTGAAATGGTGAAAGCCACGATCGTTACCCTACCTAAGGTGGGGAAGGTCCCGGATTGGCCCACTAATTTGAGACCCATATCATTGCTGAATGTGGACATCAAGTTATATGCAAAAATCTTGGCTAATAGACTCTCGCAGTTCCTCCCTGAAATCATTAATAAAAATCAGGTAGGCTTTGTGAGGGGGCGACTGGCGGAGGATGGGATCAGGAAGGTGCTGAATTTGATGTCGATTGCGGGTCTTGATCGGACGCCTTCTCTGCTCCTCTCCTTGGATGCGGAGAAGGCGTTCGATCGGGTGAATTGTCTCTTTGCCAGAGAGACCCTCCATAGATTTAAAATCCCTGAATCGTTTATTCATGCTATTTGGGCCCTGTATGGAGACCCCTCAGCCTCAATTTATGTAAACGGGATCTTGTCAGCTCCCTTTAAAATCACCAACGGGACTAGACAGGGTTGTCCGCTCTCCCCTCTAATCTTTATTATGGTTATGGAAACGTTCGCTTCAAAAATCAGAGAGGATTCCCGTATTGAGGGAATTTCAGTGGGTAAATCACAACATAAAATCAGCCTTTATGCGGACCATGTCTTACTCTTACTGTCGAACCCACTGGGTTCTTTATCTGCAGTCAGATCTCACATTCAGGTTTTTGGTAGTCTCACTTACTATAAAATTAATGAATCAAAATCTCTCCTCCTTAACATTAACCTCCCAGATCAAATTGTTACACAGATCTCTTCTAGATTTCCGTATAGGTGGGCTTCGTCTTCCATCCCTTACTTGGGCATAAATATCACCAAATCCCATCACACCTTAATAGATGCCAATTTCCCCACATTTACCAACTCACTACAACTAGAATTAAACAATACCTCTCATAAATACTGGAGTTGGCTTGGGCGTAAGGTGCTATTTAAAATGCTCTACCTACCTAAAATTCTATACCTTTTCAGAACTATCCCTATAAATATTCCTAAAAAATACATCACGAAACTGCAGTCACTGATATCCAAATTCATTTGGGGAGGGAGTCGACCCAGAATAGCAGCAAAAATTCTCCAAAGATCATCAGCTAATGGGGGTTATGGTGTTCCCAACTTATTAGCTTATAGAGCAGCCACAGTGATCAAACAGTCTTTGAGAGGGAGAACTGAGGCCGATGTTAGGCCTATCTGGGTAGACATTGAGTCTTTACATTCGAATATCTTAAACTGGAGCAATCTTTGGCTTAATTCATGTAGATCCAGTGCCATGATTAGACCTATCCTGCCAACTACTAAACACTCCTTACAGATGTGGCACGACGCCTTAAATGTAACAGATTCAAATCTTCTATTTACCACACGCAGAATCCCCTTTGTGTCATAATGCCATTACATCAAAAATATCTCTTTGGATGTGTGGACTGATCTAGGAGTTGCATATATTGGAGATGTTCTGGAGGAAACCTCTATCAAATCCTTTGAGAAGCTCCAAGAATTATTTGCAATCCCGGATTCAGAGAAGGCCACATACGATAAATTAACTTCACACATGAGGAAGTTTACCGGTTCCACGTGTAAAGTTCCACAGTGTCTTTCAGACTTGATAGATTCTGTTTCCATTGGACAGAAACCGGGCTTAGGTACATTGTATCCCTTCTTCAATAATGACTCTTACACTTCTAAAACAAAATATATGTTAAAATGGGAAGAAGAGCTAGGGAGAATGTTTCCGACCTCAATGTGGCTGAAAGCCCTCCATATAGGCAAATGCTTTTCCAGATGCTCCGGACACGGCGAACAGCTGGAAAAATTGTACTATCGGTGGTATTTCACACCAAAGGAGTTAGCGACTTTGTACACAGATCAAGATCCTAACTGTTGGAGAGGTTGTGGGATGGTTGGGTCGCTATCACACATTTTCTGGAAATGCCCAAAACTAACCAAAATTAAAGACGACCTGCTGTCCCTTCTACAAACCCTTTCCCCCACAATTTATATAATCCCCATTGAGCTAGCTCTCCTCATGATAGGGATAGACGGATTTCCTGACAGTATTAGAGTCCCGATCTGCCATATCCTTCACAACTTTAGATTATTGGTTACTAGAAAATGGAGATCACAGGAGGTCCCCACTATTGCTAAAATTATACATATGGTGAAATATAACTTACTCTTTGAGGAAGTGTTAGCTAGGCAAGAAAACAAATTGAATACCTTTAAGAAACAATGGGATGTTTGGACACGCCAATTTGATTGCAATTGACCTTTCCTCTATACTACATTGACATTACCAACACGTTACTTAAATTATGTAATGAGTCTCTTCATCTGCTATAACCGACCACACACTCTATTGGGAGCGGAGCGGAGTCCGAAGATGTCCACGGCTTTAGAGGGTTGAGGGTAAGATGCTTGTACATGCACATATTGAATTCTTTAACACCCCCCTTTGGAGCTGTTATTGTATCCACACACTTACTGAAAACAGAAGGCTACTACTGCTACCTTTGTCATATTTGTTCCTTTGTTTGTTATATTGTTAACTTCTAAGACACGTTCTAAATGCCGACTTATGAACACTGTATTCAATGTGTTTGACTGTTTACATGTTCACTTCTTGAATTTATAATAAAAAACAATTGAAAAGAACATAAAAATAGCACAACTTGGCTTATCAAAATATGAAAATAAAATTTAGCACTACCTGGCTACAACTCAAAAACATCCATACTCGGGAAACACAACGAGAAAACAAGACAGAAAATATAACAAGCACACCACTACAAAATAAATAAATAATAAATAAATAACATAAAATAGCACAACTTGGCTTAGCAAAATATAACATAAAATTTAGCCTAAAAACAAAACAACAAAAAAATAAATAATAATAAAAAAAAAGAAAAAAAAAACACGTAACAACATAATAACTGGTCCGACTGCCATAACTGCTGTAATGCTATAATATAAAAAATAAATAAATGAATATATATACATACAAAATCACATGAACATAACAATATAGTATTTAACTAAAAATAAATATATACACTACAGAGAACATACAAAAACAATACAAAAACAATAGAAAACCCTACCAAAATCCCTACACTAAAACTGTACCCTCTCCCACACCACCCCTCCTGCACATGGGTCAGAGTCCATACTGTTCATACACAAAGTCCTGTCCCTAACTGACCCATGTCAGGTCCCCAAAAGAAAAGCAAAACACCACCACCCACAAATACATTCTCCCCACCTAGCACTCCTCCCAACCAACTTACACACAAACTTATGCATACTAACATATACACACTGAACCAAAACCACCATAGGCCCAAGTTTGGTCGCCTGTAAGCCCTTCTTACCATATCAACTTTAAACAAAACAAAAAGCTAGCGTGCACATGCATTAGCCCACCACCAGGAAGGATGGCAGACTTGATACATCATTTTTAAATAATTTTAAACTCTTTCCCTAACTCCCCCCTACAATTTTCCCTTTCCCAATTTTCCCTTTCCTATTCCTCCATTAAAACTGACCCTGCTCTCACCCTATCACTATCCCTATAACACTGCCCCTAACCAAAATAAAGGTACTCTACCTAAAAGGTCTAGTACCTAGGGCAAAGAAAAACCTCTCCACAGGAGAGAAGCCCTACTCGTACCAAGACTGCCATACTCCAAAGACCTGATCTTCCCGAGGTCACCGGTGATGTTCCTACAGACCTTCACCTTGGAGAGGATTTTCTGTTGGGACGATACTAAACACTGTGCATTCCACGTGTAGTACCTAACCACTAAGCTAACTAAGAATAAAGTGCCCCGGTCTCGGCCACCCAGGTTCCTAAATGCCCCATAAGCCCACTCCGGGTAGGTAAGGCCAGCAAGTTGACTCCAGCCGATGGAAGCTCCCACCCGGTTGTAAACCCCTATATTAAAGGGACAATGAAGCAGGAAGTGGTCCATGCTTTCCAGTGTGTCCCCGCACTCTTCTCAGGGACATCCCCGATCATCAGAGTTTCTACACTTCAAATTGTCCCTTACACATAGCTTCCTCTGAAAGCAGCGCCAGGCCAAGTCCCAAAACTTTTTTCATGTTTAAAAGATACAACCCCACCCTCAGATCCCGACCTGGCAGTCCCTGAGCGCCAGAGGCTTCTGGAAGTGGGTCAACAGAACCCCTTTGTCAAGGAACTGCCTTGACTGGGTCCTGATCTCCCACACTCCCAGACCCCACCGACGTATCGCCTTCAGAGTTGGAGTAGCGTAAGCCGGGAGATATCCATGGGGCGTACGGAGGTCCTTCATTCACCCTACTCTCATTCCCATTCCTGGAAGAAAGGCCGAAACCATTCCCTGCAGGAGATTACCCACGGAGGAGCCCTCTCTTTCCAGAGGTTTGCGATGTTAGCTTTCAAGAAGGTGTTCGTAAAGAACACCACAGGGTTTACCATAGATAAACCCCCTAGTCTCCTCGTGCAGTATGTAACCTCTCTCTTGACTAGGTTCATCCTGTTCCCCCATAACAGTTGAAAAAACAGGCTGTAGATCCTAGTGTAGTAGGCCTCTGGAAAGATACATACACTGCCTAGATAGATAAACAAGGGGAGCAGGTACGATTTGATCAGGTGTACCCTTTCCCTGACTAGTCCACCTTCTGGGTGGCATCCTGGAGCTTACCATCCCAGTTTTTGGTGGGGTAATCATCCTGGCTGAATGTGATGCCTAAGACTTTTGCTGATTCTTGGGGCCCTGGAAGGGTGTCCGGGAGATAAAACGTGGGATCCCCCCTCCCAGCCAGAGACTCTCACACTTATCCCGGTTGATCTTAGACCCGGATGCCTCCGAGTAGCGGTCCACCTGCGACATCACCACATCGACCTCCTCTCTCGAGGAGACGAAAATAGTGATGTCGTCAGCGTACGCCACCACTCTCTGGGTGACAACCAGCTCCGCCAGACTCATCCCGACTCCCGCCAATGGTCAACGACTCACCCTCCTAAGGAAGGGATCGATCGAGAACACATATAAGAGCGGGCTCAAAGGACAACCCTGACGGACTCTGGACCCCAACTCAAAAGAGCGGCCAGACCACCCGTTCACCAGCGGGAAACTCTCTAAGATACAAGATCTTAAGCAAATTAACAAAAGTTCTCTGTAAGCCATATCTCAGGAGGACGGACCAGAGGTACTCGTGGTTCACCCGATCAAATGCTTTGGCCTGATCCAAGGACAGCAAGTATGCCTTCCAGAGACCTGCACTACTCCGTTCCACTGACTGCCTCTCTGACACTAAGGACAGCACTTAAGGTGCTTCGGCCTGGAACAGTGCAGTGCTGGGCCTCCGAAAGGAGCCGGGGTGCAAACTTCACCAGCCGATTAAACAGTATCTTAGCCAGAAGCTTCCTGTCCGTATTGAGAAGAGCTATGGGCCTCCAATTCTCAATACGGCTGGGATCTTTACCCTTTGAGAGAAGAATCAGGGCGGACCTCCTCATTGACTTCGGCAGAGTGCCCGAGGAGAGACACTCATTGAATACCTCAGTCAAGAGGGGAGCTAAAGACTCCTTAAAGGTCCTGTACCACTCGGACGTTAAGCCATCCGGACCTGGCGACTTCTTAGGGCAAGCCCCTCGATCTCCAGTCTCACTTCCTCTTCCCTGATTTCTTCTGCCAAAACCTCAAGAGAGGGGTCTACCCCTGGATCAGGAATGGTTTCAGCCAGGAAAGCCGACATCCTGTCTCGATCTAGATCCTTCCTCCCCAAGAGGTGTGAGTAGAAGGATCTGAAGACCTCCAAGATCCCTGATCTGGACCGATTCAGAGATCTTGTACTATCAATCAGTCCTGAAATGATTTTACTACTCACTGACATCTTACAGTTTCTGTAAAGGTCGGGCGAGCGGTACTTCCCGAAATCCCTCTCAAAAACCAAAGATGTGTGCCTATCGTACTGACACCTCATCAGCAAGGATTTCACTCTGGAGATATCCTCACGGCTACCTCCAGTCGAGACAAGGAGCTCGAGTTTCCTCCTCAGACCCTGATACAAGCGATACCTGTTCAGGGACCTGAGGCTCGAGAGCTGGCGGAAGAACTACATAGGTCCAGTAAAGGTACCTGACTCTGAAGAAAATCCTCAAAGGGCTATCTTATATCCGCTTCTTCCAAGAGAGACAAATTCAGCTTCCAATAGCCTCTGTCCATAAGGGGGGTCTCTGTAACATTCAGAGAAAATAAAATTAAACAGTGGTCGGATGCTTCCTCCTTTAAATAAAACCTGTCTATTCTGGACCTACAACTACCCCTATGATAGGTGAATCCCGCGTGGCCTGGGGTGTGCCGGATGTGGACATCCACAGACGAGCCTCACTCGCTATGCTATTAAGGGCAACACTATAATAAGTCAGCTTGTCTCTGGAACCTCCCCTGTCTTGGTGCCTCGTGACAGCATTCAAGTCCCCTCCAAAGAACACCTGCCGACTTGTAAAAGATAGGGTTTGATCCTCATAAAGAGACACTTCCGGTCCCACTTAGACTGTGGGCCGTAGATGTTAATAAGGCGAAGTTCTTGTCCCTTCATGAGGACATCTAAAATCAGGCACCTCCCCATTTCTAACTCGATAACCCGTCGGCATTCTACCGCTGCAGTAAAAAGGACCACTACTCCACTATACAGCTCTGCCGCAAGAGACCAGTAGGAGGACCCATGCCTCCACTCCCTTCTGGCTTTAAATATTGATGACATATCTGTTAACCTGGTCTCCTGCAAAAATAAAATGTCGGCATTCATACGGCTAAACAAAATATCAAAGGCCGCAAATCGAGCCGTATCTGACTAAATGCTGACAACATTAATGGATGCCAGCATCAACGGACAGGGTGCCGCCATCGAGGGTGATAAAGTTAGACGGCTTTCTTTTTCCCACTTCCCTTCTCACCCTCCACATCAGAAGAACTCTTCACCCTTCTTCACTTCATACTGAAGTATCCATCACACCAAACACAATTTTGCTTTCCTCTTCTCCCCAGGAGAAGAGGACTCGGCGCCCCCTGGAAACCCCACCTTCACCTTCAGAACCTCAGCCTCCTCTTCCGAAGAAGAGGAAGAGATGTCCTTGAGGGGTTGGAATTGATTGGAAAGGCCAACCAGAGGGGAGTCAGTTTTGCCTTCCTTTGGCACCTGAACAAGGGTGGGAGAAGATCTTAAATCTCCCCTTTTTCTACTTGTACCCCGCTTTCGTGTCTCCTTCTGCCATCCCTCATCATCCTCCTCCACGCTATCTGAGGAGATGGCACCTTCCTCATTCTGGATCATCCTGACCTCCTTATCCAGCTTGTCATTCCTCAGGGTCTCAGCAGCAAGTTTATCAAGACGTCTTAGTTGGGCTGGTGTCTTTTTCTTGCTGTTCCTCACTGACCCCTTAGTTCCCTCACCTCTGCTAGTCCCCTCCCCAGCAGATTCCGGCTCGTGATCTTCATCCGCTGGGGCCAAGACTGCATTAGCGAAAGAACGAGGTCAACGACTGAATGGGTGACCTAAGTCCCCACACAGGTGACACCTAATCTCTGCACAAGATGCGGCAAGATGGCCTACACCCCCACACAAGGCACATTTCTGTACTGTACAGTTTGCACTGAAGTGTGTGGGGTCACCACATCTGTGACAGAGCTTCGGCTGACCCCGGTAGAAAATCTAGATACGATCCCTGCCGAGAAAGGCAGAGGATGGAATATGGGTAACTGTATTTCCTGAACGCTTAAGTTTTACCAATAACGTCCAGGCTCCTGACCAGATGCCAAACTCATCCCTGTTCTTCTGGGGAACTCCCATGACCTCGCCATACCGTCCTAACCAGGAGAACACCTTTATTCTCTTAGAACTGGCAAAGGAGCTCCTAGATGGATAGCCCATATGCAAGAGTCACACGGGCTGAGCTGTAATGGAGTACGTTTTGCTGGCCTGGAGAGGGTTAATGTTTTGAAATACGGCGGGGACAGGCCTAATCTCCTATTACAGAAGGAGGCCCGCTGGATAATCCAGTCTGGCGCCCTAGGTCCACTTGGTCTTAATGACCGTCATGATCTTAGTCCGTTCCTGTAGATCAATGCTGCTATTCTAGTGTTTTTAATCCACTTCACGTTTTGTATTGATTTTATCTTTTGTTGATATGTTGCCATAACAACTTACCTGTTGCTGTATAAGTATGCCGACAGGGAGGAGGATGTCAGCGTTGGCTGAGGAAGTGCGTCATCACACACGAAACGTTCCGCACACGCCCCCTGCCGACCGCTGAGTCCCACCTGCTCCGTTTGGTTGAAGAAATAAAGCTACCCTGAAGAACGGTGAGTGCCGTCTATTCTGTGTCTTATACTCCAGCTTTGCTTGCTTCATCACGGACTGAGCACCACTAGTCTAGGGTCCAGGGTTTAGGAGTCTACTCCGATCGGGAATCTACTAGCATTACCAGTGCATGTCATCCCTCGCACCAGTGCTGACTTAATCTCTTCGTTTACGTGCATACCGTCCTAACCAGGTGATGATGTCTACACAAGGGAGTGATTCGTTACGGGTCAAAACGGTCACTCTCTTGATTTCGTTTTGACGAGACAATGCCTGCACAGCAAAGTCTCGCCAGCCGGGCTCATTCTTTACCAATTCATAGTTCGACCAGAAAAGCTCAAGCCCCTCCGGCCGAACAAAACTGATATCGAATTCAGGAGAACCATAGGGATGTATCAAGGCATAGATATCAACCGCCTTGAAGCCCATCTTTAGCAAGAGCTCAACCACTTTGGTCCTTGATGGACACATATCTTTGCCCTGCCACCAAAGACGAACCACATTCCTACGGTTACTACCTGGCCCAGCTGTTGGGAGGGACTACACAGTATCCCCCCCTCTTTCCTCTCGGAAGGCAGAGAGACTGTGCCTCTCTATCCAGAATGACAAATCAACTGTTCTACCCTCTACATTAATCGACCTTTCCCCCTTTTTCAGAGCGTCCATGAGACGTTGTTGCAATAAACCGTCCCTAGAGTCAGGAGACGAGGAAAGCATCCTACTTCCCCCAGCAGTGACATTTGCATAACTCCTAGGGTCTGTCACCACTGGGGGGGCAACCGGACCAGACCCTACACCACTAATGACAACATTCCCACCACCCCCAACAACAACATCAGCACCAACCTCAATAACATGGTCCCCAACAACATTTTTCCTAGCCCCTTTACCACCACCCCCAACAAGAGCAACACCACCACCTCCCCCCAAAACACTTTCCCTGGTAACATCAATTTCCATCCTGTCCCCAGTCATACACCCCGCATCTCCATTTACCTTCTCATTCACACTGGCTGGACCAGAAACAGCAGATGATGATGATGAATTTTCCGTCTGTTTTGCCTCGGCATCATGGGGCACTAGGGCTGGGACAGCCTCCGCTGGCCCTTTAAGGGACCAGGCAGCATTTTTACCCGGTCTAGAGGAGGCCCCAGCCCTGTTCTTATTAGTGCCCTCTGCCTCATCAGCAATTTTTCCAATCCTATCAGGGCACCGCTGATCAATGAGATCAGCGGCGCCAATGCAAAACAAAATTTTTCCCTCACTGTCCGGCCTTTCGTCCGATGCCTTCTCTGCTCCATCCCTGCTACTGCAAACAAGCATGGAGCTCTGTGCCCTTTTAGTACCTGTACTCTCCCCACACCTTTGCACCGAGTCCACCACAGAACACGGGCTGGGCTGGGTAACGGGGCTCGCACAGTGAGCTAACCCTGCAGCCGACTTTGGGTTTACAGGGAGGGGGGTGTAGATGTAACTCACCACTTCTTGCTGCTTTGGCTTGGTCTTCTTTTTTTTCCCTTCTTACCCCCAGGTGCCTCGTCTGGAAGCTCATCGCTGAAAACCAGGTTTTGAGGACACACTGGGGATTCCAGCATTTTGGTCTGGGCCATCAGCGCCTCTCCCTGGCCGCTGCTGTCACTGTCCTCCCCTGAGTCAGCAGGTGACACTGATGGCTGCTGTGCAGGGGGCCCACTGTACGGAGTCTGCTGGTCTTGCTGCAGGGTACCAGGTGGATCTGGCTGTTGTTCTCCATCCATCTCCTCCTCATCATCCACCTGGCTCTCAGGTTCCAGCCCCATCAACCTTCTCTCTTTGTTTTCAGCCCTCTCCCTGAAGCAGTCTTCATTTTCAAGCTTTTCTTTAAATGGGCCACTCATCTCCCGTAATATTGCTTTTCTCTCCTCCAACACTTCAATTTCAGACATTAGTCTTTTTATCTGTGCATGAATTTCTGCTTTTTTCCTTTTGGGGTAACATCAGCCCTGGAACGGGCATACCGCAGTTCCTCTGAGTCTCCTGGCAGCTTTACAGGCGTCTTCATACTCACAGAGGTGACTTATTACCCGGGTGCCATAGGTGGAAATAGACTCCCGGGTCCTCAGCACGCCCCAGCCTTCCTCACTGAGGTCGGCTTCACCTCCGTGAGCACTCTGCCTTCTTTCCGACGAACCCAGCTTTCCGCCGGCAGCACTCAGCTTTCCTGAGGTGGATTCATCCCTTTGGCTTCTCACCTCAGTGGGGGGAGTCGGAGCCACAATGCTGCGACTCCAGGTGGAACACCTCACCCCCAAATCCTCCGATGTAAAGGCCGCCTGCTGGCCTCTCCTGCTCCCCTGCGGCCTATTTCGGGGAGCAGGAGCCTGGGCCTTGCCTCCCTCACTCATCCCTGGAAACCCACTCCCTCCCTGGGGAGGAGGAAGCAGGCTCCAGGTGGAAAAGATGGAAATCCCTGGAGCTCAGGAGACACAGCAGACACACAGCATAGCTGAAGCCGAACCACACCCACCACTAATTGGCCTGCACTCCAGAGCTGTACTCACTATTCTGCTGGTGGAGTCACTGTGTACATACATTACATTACTTATTCTGTACTGATCCTGAGTTATATCCTGTATTATACCCCAGAGCTGCACTCACTATTCTGCTGGTGGGGTCACTGTGTAAATACATTACATTACTTATCCTGTACTTATCCTGAGTTATATCCTGTATTATACTCCAGAGCTGCACTCACTATTCTGCTGGTCAGGTCACTGTATACATACATTACATTACTTATCCTGTACTGATCCTGAGTTATATCCTGTATTAAACTCCAGAGCTGTACTCACTATTCTGCTGGTGAGGTCACTGTGTACATACATTACATTACTTAACCTGTACTGATCCTGAGTTATATCCTGTATTATATCCCACTTGGAGAAAAAGTAGAGGAGGCACTGGATTGCAGTCAGGATGCTTTCACACTACGATTGTAGTGTACGGTTGCTGGATTCGGTTGAGAGGGGCGAAAACCGGCCGCTCCCGTATCCCAGCCGGATCCAGCCTGAACCCCATTCATTTCAATGAGCCGACCGGAGTCAAACGCTGACACCAGTTGTCTCATTTTTGCCCCGTATACAGTTTTCTGACCGGACCTAAAACCGCAGTATACCACGGTTCTAGGACCGGTCAGAAAACCGTATTCGGGGGAAAATTAGACAACTGGAGTCAGCGTTTGACTCCGGTCGGCTCATTGAAATGAATGGGGTTCAGACTGGATCCGGCTGGGATACGGATCCAGCAACCGTACACTACCAACGTAGTGTGAAAGCACCCTTACTTGAAATTTATTCCTAAGGTCACAGATACAAACAGTGGCCGACGGGCCATTTCTCGCTCACATGCGCTTAATCCTGGCGAATCCATTCGCCATGATTAAGTGCATGTGAGCGAGAAACGGCCCGTCGGCCACTGTTTGTATCTGTGACCTGAGGAATAAATTTCAAGTAACTGCAATCATGTGCCTCCTCTACTTTTTCTCCCAGTGGGATATTTTGCTTCTATGCTTTCCGAGGATCGAGCACGGTTTATGTTACCTTCGAAGTGCCAAAGTGTAGAAACCGGATTACATTATAGCAGCCAGCAGAATTCAAAGGTACGCAGCAGTGCTGCACTCCCTTTCTTCTACCTGAATATCCTGTATTATACCAGGGCCAGAGTTGCCTACCGGGATACCGTGAAAATTTCCGATAGGCCGCTGCCCTGTGGGCCGGCAGTGGCTGGAGCGCAGGTGTCCTGAGTCCCGACAAGTCACTGTGTCGTCTGTCAGCACTGTCTGGAACTGTGTGCACCACAGCTGCAACATCACACACAGGTCTGAGGCTCCGGACAGCTGACACAGTGAGCGGAGGTCCGGAGGTCTGGGGTACAGAGTCTGTAATGGGAGCTGTACAGACAGTACACTGACCTCTACTCTCTGCCTCACTGCTCCTGGCCTCTCCTCCTGTCGGTACAGTGACTGCAGCTGCTCAGGGGAGGATCTACTATACTGGGTGAGAGGGAAAGGGAACCGAATGTTATTACTATGTAAGGGAAAGGGTGGGAGTCCTGTTATGTGGTGTGTGTGGATCTGGTAAGAGGGAGACCTGTGATGTTAGGGGCTGTGGAGGGGCACCTTTGATGTGGGGGGGTGGGGGGGACCACAGAGGGGGACCTGTGATGTGGAGGAGCTGCAAAGGGGGGGACCTGTGAGGATGGGGTCTGTAAAGGAGGGAACTGTGATGTTGGGGGGCTGCAAAGGGGGGACCTGTGATGTGAGGGGATGAAAAGAGGGGACCTGTGATGTGAGGGGCTGCAAAGGGGGGGGACCTGTGATGATGGGGTCTGTAAAGGGGGGAACTGTGATGTTGGGGGGCTGTAGAGGGGGACCTGTGATATGAGGGGCTGCAAAGGGGGGGACCTGTGATGATGGGAACTGTGATGTTGGGGGGCTGCAAAGGGGGACCTGTGATGTGGGGGGCTTCAAAGGGGGGACCTGTGATGTGGGGGGCTGCAAGGAGAGGGGCTGTAATGTTGGTGGGTGCTGGGGTAGAGGGGAGACCAGTTATGTGGAGGCTGAAGAGGGTGGACCTCTGATATTGGGGGCTGGAAAGGGGATACCTGTGATGTGGGGGGCTGAAGAGGGGATGCCTTTGATGTAGGGGGCTGGAGACGGGGGGACCTGTGATGTGGGGGGCTGGAGAGGGGGGACCTGTGATGAGGGGGGACGTGTAATGTCGCATCGGGGTAGGTTCTGGGAAGAGGAGACCTGCTGTTACTACTTTGTAGTGGAGGGGCACTTTGGTTCTCTTTTTTTTCTTTTGCAATTTAGGTTGTTTATTCATTATTTCTAAATAACTATATTTTTTAAATTTAACTACAGTTAAAGGGAACCTGTTATCAGTTTTATTTTGCCCAAACAGCGGGCAGCATAAAACTGCTGCAGGCATCACGATCCCATGACACTCGGTCATTCAAAGGAATCTTAGTTTGTAAATGCCACCGGAACAGGTGATTTGTCCTCGGGCGGATATCAGCAGGGCAGGTGACGCATCTCTCCCTGTATCAGTGGTCTCCAAACTGTGGATCTCCAGCTGTTACTAAACTAAAACTCCCAGCAAAATGACAACTTCCAGCATGCACAGACCGTTGTTGGAACACCTTACAGTCCACAGTTTCAAGACCTAGGGAAGATTTATCAAAGCCTGTGCAAAGTGAAATGTGCTTCCAATAATGTTCTACTGTGAGACTGTTATGCTTACTGCTATAAACTATTGGGATTGAGCACCGCGTCTGTATGCAGGAACCTGCAAAGTTGGGAAAAGGTGTAGTGTTGGACTTTGTAGTGCTGACCACTGTCTTCCAGGGTCTCCCTATACACTGCTAGAGACAAGAGAGACCTGTCAATCAAGTCGGCTGGGCAGGGAGCAGCCGCCAGGACCCGCCCCTGTGACTATTTACCTGTATTCTGGTAGCATTTTCAAACTATGCCTCAAAGACTGCACCAGTGTTATGCTTCCCACAGTATTTTAACACTATGTAATATCTATTACGGGGAGGGGGGACAGTAAAAAAAACTAAAACCCTCTCTAAAATTCCTCGCTTTTACACTGCCATTGAAATGACGGAATTCTGTTCCTGGTATCTGGCACTTTAGGTTAGGTGACGTTACGTCACATGGCCAGCCAGCCGTTCAGCAGCTGAGGCTGGACATTGCTTCGGCCTGTAATTGAATGAGCAGCTGTGTGAGATCAGGTAACCTAACCCAGAAGCGCTGGACACTGGGAACTGAGTTCCGTGATTCTGGCGGTAGCGCAAGTGCAAAAAAGAAAAGGTTGCTTTTATTTTTTTACTGTTTTCCCCAGGTGGATTTTACATAGCGTTAATACCACATTACTGTCTTGTATGTTGAGGCTGCACCCCTTTGACTTCAGGGCGCAGCCACAGCATAGCTCTCTTATAGAGGCATGGCAAATCAAGTGCAAGCCTTCCCTGTCCTTTCCCTGCAGCCAGTGACTGCTACAATAACACAATGCTGTGGGGCTGGTATGACTATTTTTCCATGGCAGGTTTTTAGCCCCAGTCCGGCCCTGGTGACAGAGGGGTGTAGAGGAGTGTACATGGGTGACAGAGGGGTGTAGAGGAGTGTACATGGGTTACAGAGGGGTGTAGAGGAGTGTACATGGATGAAAGAGGGGTATAGAGGAGTACATGGGTGACAGAGGGGTGTAGAGGAGTGTACATGGGTGACAGAGAGGTGTAGAGGAGTGTACATGGGTGAAAGAGGGGTGTAGAGGAGTGCACATGGGGAACAGATGGGTGTAGAGGAGTGTACATTGGTGACAGAGGGGTGTAGAGAAGTGTACATGGGTGACAGAGGGGAGTGGAAGAGTGTACATGGATGAAAGAGGGGTGTAGAGGAGTACATGGTTGACAGAGGGGTGTAGAGGAGTGTACATGGGTGACAGAGAGGTGTAGAGGAGTGTAAATGGGTGATAGAGGGGTGTAGAGGAGTGTACATGGGTGACAGAAGAGTGTAGAGGAGTGTACATGGGTGACAGAGGGGTGTAGAGAAGTGTACATGGGTGACAGAGGGGAGTAGAAGAGTGTACATGGATGAAAGAGGGGTGTAGAGGAGTACATGGGTGAAAGAGGGTTGTAGAGGAGTGTACATGGGTGACAGAGGGGTGTAGAGGAGTGTACATGGGTGACAGAGGGGTGTAGAGGAGTGTACATGGGTGACAGAGGGGTGTAGAGGAGTGTACATGGATGAAAGAGGGGTATAGAGGAGTACATGGGTGACAGAGGGGTGTAGAGGAGTGTACATGGGTGACAGAGAGGTGTAGAGGAGTGTACATGGGTGAAAGAGGGGTGTAGAGGAGTGCACATGGGGGACAGATGGGTGTAGAGGAGTGTACATTGGTGACAGAGGGGTGTAGAGAAGTGTACATGGGTGACAGAGGGGAGTGGAAGAGTGTACATGGATGAAAGAGGGGTGTAGAGGAGTACATGGTTGACAGAGGGGTGTAGAGGAGTGTACATGGGTGACAGAGAGGTGTAGAGGAGTGTAAATGGGTGATAGAGGGGTGTAGAGGAGTGTACATGGGTGACAGAAGGGTGTAGAGGAGTGTACATGGGTGACAGAGGGGTGTAGAGAAGTGTACATGGGTGACAGAGGGGAGTAGAAGAGTGTACATGGATGAAAGAGGGGTGTAGAGGAGTACATGGGTGAAAGAGGGTTGTAGAGGAGTGTACATGGGTGACAAAGGGGTGTAGAGGAGTGTACATGGGTGACAGAGGGGTGTAGAGGAGTGTACATGGGTGACAGAGGGGTGTAGAGGAGTGTACATGGATGAAAGAGGGGTATAGAGGAGTACATGGGTGACAGAGGGGTGTAGAGGAGTGTACATGGGTGACAGAGAGGTGTAGAGGAGTGTACATGGGTGAAAGAGGGGTGTAGAGGAGTGCACATGGGGGACAGATGGGTGTAGAGGAGTGTACATTGGTGACAGAGGGGTGTAGAGAAGTGTACATGGGTGACAGAGGGGAGTGGAAGAGTGTACATGGATGAAAGAGGGGTGTAGAGGAGTACATGGTTGACAGAGGGGTGTAGAGGAGTGTACATGGGTGACAGAGAGGTGTAGAGGAGTGTAAATGGGTGATAGAGGGGTGTAGAGGAGTGTACATGGGTGACAGAAGGGTGTAGAGGAGTGTACATGGGTGACAGAGGGGTGTAGAGAAGTGTACATGGGTGACAGAGGGGAGTAGAAGAGTGTACATGGATGAAAGAGGGGTGTAGAGGAGTACATGGGTGAAAGAGGGTTGTAGAGGAGTGTACATGGGTGACAGAGGGGTGTAGAGGAGTGTACATGGGTGACAGAGGGGTGTAGAGGAGTGTATATGGGTGACAGAGGGGTGTAGAGGAGTGTACATGGATGAACGAGGGGTGTAGAGGAGTACATGGGTGAAAGAGGGGTGTAGAGGAGTGTATATGGGTGACAGAGAGGTGTAGAGGAGTGTACATGGGTGACAGAGGGGTGTAGAGGAGTGTACATGGTTGACAGAGGGTTGCACATGGGTAACAGAGTGGTGTAGAGGAGTGTACATGGATGACAGAGGGGTGTAGAGGAGTGTACATGGGTGACAGAGGGGTGTAGAGGAGTGTACATGGGTGACAGAAGGGTGTAGAGGAGTGTACATGGGTGGCAGAGGGGTGTAGAGGAGTGTACATGGGTGGCAGAGGGGTGTAGAGGAGTGTAAATGGGTGACAGAGGGATGTAGAGGAGTGTACATGGGGGACAGAAGGGTGTAGAGGAGTGTACATGGTTGGCAGAGGGGTGTAGAGGAGTGTACATGGGTGACAGAGGGGTGTAGAGGAGTGTACATGTGTAACAGAGGGATGTAGAGAAGTGTACATGGATGAAAGAGGGGTGTAGATGAGTACATGGGTGACAGAGGGATGTAGAGGAGTGTACATGGGGGACAGAAGGGTGTAGAGGAGTGTACATGGTTGGCAGAGGGGTGTAGAGGAGTGTACATGGGTGACAGAGGGGTGTAGAGGAGTGTACATGTGTAACAGAGGGATGTAGAGGAGTGTACAAAGGTGACAGAGGGGTATAGAGGAGTGTACATGGGTGACAGAAGGGTGTAGAGGAGTCTACATGGGTGACAGAGGGGTGTAGAGGAGTACATGGGTGACCGAGGGGTGTAGAGGAGTGCACATGGGTGACAGAGGGGTGTAGAGGAGTGCACATGGGTGACAGAGGGGTGTAGAGGAGTGTACATGGATGAAAGAGGGGTGTAGAGGAGTACATGGTTGACAGAGGGGTGTAGAGGAGTGTACATGGTTGACGGAGGGGTGTAGAGGAGTGTACATGGGTGACAGAGGAGTGTAGAGGAGTGTACATGGGTGACAGAGGGGTGTAGAGGAGTGTACATGGGTGACAGAGGGGTGTAGAGGAGTGTACATGGGTGACAGAGGGGTTTAAAGGAGTGTACATGGGTGAGAGAGGGGTGTAGAGGAGTGTACATGGCTGACAGAGGGGTGTAGAGGAGTGTACATGGGTGATAGAGGGGTGTAGAGGAGTTTACATGGGTGACAGAGGGGTGTAGAGGAGTGTACATGGGTGACAGAGGGGTGTAAAGGAGTGTACATTGGTGACAGAGGGGTGTAGAGGAGTGTACATGGGTGACAGGGGTGTAGAGGAGTGTACATGGGTGAAAGAGGGGTGTAGAGGAGTGTACATGGGTGACAGAGGGGTGTAGAGGAGTGTACATGGGTGACAGAGGAGTGTACATGGGTGACAGAGGGGTGTAGAGGAGTGTACATGGGTGAAAGAGGGGTGTAGAGGAGTGTACATGGGTGACAGAAGGGTGTAAGGGAGTGTACATGGGTGAGAGAGGGGTGTAGAGGAGTGTACATGGGTGACAGAGGAGTGACAGAGAAGTGTACATGGGTGACAGAGGGGTGTAGAGGATTGAATATGGGTGAGAGAGGGGTGTAGAGGAGTGTACATGGGTGAAAGAGGGGTGTAGAGGAGTGTACATGGGTGAAAGAGGGGTGTAGAGGAGTGTAGAGGAGTGTACATGGGTGACAGAGGGGTGAAAAGGAGTGTACATGGGTGAGAGAGGGGTGTAGAGTAGTGTACATGGGTGACAGAGGAGTGTAGAGGAGTGTACATGGGTGAGAGAGGGGTGTAGAGGAGTGGACATGGGTGGCAGAGGGGTGTAGAGGAGTGTACATGGGTGACAGAGGGGTGTAGAGGAGTGTACATGGGTGACAGAGGAGTGTACATGGGTGGCAGAGGGGTTTTAAGGAGTGTACATGGGTGACAGAGGGGTGTAGAGGAGTGTACATGGGTGACAGAGGGGTGTAGAGGAGTGTACATAGGTGGCAGAGGGTGTAGAGGAGTGTACCTGGGTGACAGAGGGGTGTAGAGGAGTGTAAATGGGTGGCAGAGGGGTTTAGAGGAGTGTACATGGGTGACAGAGGGGTGTAGAGGAGTGTACATGGGTGAAAGAGGGGTGTAGAGGAGTGCACATGGGGGACAGATGGGTGTAGAGGAGTGTACATTAGTGACAGAGGGGTGTAGAGAAGTGTACATGGGTGACAGAGGGGTGTAGAAGAGTGTACATGGATGAAAGAGGGGTGTAGAGGAGTACATGGTTGACAGAGGGGTGTAGAGGAGTATACATGGGTGACAGAGAGGTGTAGAGGAGTGTACATGGGTGATAGAGGGGTGTAGAGGAGTGTACATGGGTGACAGAAGGGTGTAGAGAAGTGTACATGGGTGACAGAGGGGTGTAGAGGAGTGAACATGGGTGAAAGAGGGTTGTAGAGGAGTGAACATGGATGACAGAGGGGTGTAGAGGAGTGTACATGGGTGACAGAGGGGTGTAGAGGAGTGTACATGGGTGACAGAGGGGTGTAGAGGAGTGTATATGGGTGACAGAGGGGTGTAGAGGAGTGTACATGGATGAACGAGGGGTGTAGAGGAGTACATGGGTGAGAGAGGGGTGTAGAGGAGTGTATATGGGTGACAGAGAGGTGTAGAGGAGTGTACATGGGTGATAGAGGGGTGTAGAGGAGTGTACATGGGTGACAGAAGGGTGTAGAGGAGTGTACATGCGTGACAGAGGGGTGTAGAGGAGTGTACATGGTTGACAGAGGGTTGCACATGGGTAACAGAGTGGTGTAGAGGAGTGTACATGGATGACAGAAAGGTGTAGAGGAGTGTACATGGGTGACAGAGGGGTGTAGAGGAGTGTACATGGGTGACAGAAGGGTGTAGAGGAGTGTACATGGGTGGCAGAGGGGTGTAGAGGAGTGTACATGGGTGGCAGAGGGGTGTAGAGGAGTGTAAATGGGTGACAGAGGGATGTAGAGGAGTGTACATGGGGGACAGAAGGGTGTAGAGGAGTGTACATGGTTGGCAGAGGGGTGTAGAGGAGTGTACATGGGTGACAGAGGGGTGTAGAGGAGTGTACATGTGTAAAAGAGGGATGTAGAGGAGTGTACATGGATGAAAGAGGGGTGTAGATGAGTACATGGGTGACAGAGGGGTGTAGAGGAGTGTACATGGGTGTAGAGGAGTGTACATGGGTTACAGAGGGGTGTAGAGGAGTGTACATGGGTGACAGAGAGGTGTAGAGGAGTGTACATGGGTGACAGAGGGGTGTAGAGGAGTGTACATGGGTGACAGAGGGGTGTAGAGGAGTGTACATGGGTGACAGAGGGTTGTAGAGGAGTGAACATGGATGACAGAGGGGTGTAGAGGAGTGTACATGGGTGACAGAGGGGTGTAGAGGAGTGTACATGGGTGACAGAGGGGTGTAGAGGAGTGTATATGGGTGACAGAGGGGTGTAGAGGAGTGTACATGAATGAACGAGGGGTGTAGAGGAGTACATGGGTGAGAGAGGGGTGTAGAGGAGTGTATATGGGTGACAGAGAGGTGTAGAGGAGTGTACTTGGGTGATAGAGGGGTGTAGAGGAGTGTACATGGGTGACAGAAGGGTGTAGAGGAGTGTACATGGGTGACAGAGGGGTGTAGAGGAGTGTACATGGGTGAGAGAGGGTTGTACATGGGTGACAGAGTGGTGTAGAGGAGTGTACATGGATGACAGAGGGGTGTAGAGGAGTGTACATGGGTGACAGAGGGGTGTAGAGGAGTGTACATGGGTGACAGAAGGGTGTAGAGGAGTGTACATGGGTGGCAGAGGGGTGTAGAGGAGTGTACATGGGTGGCAGAGGGGTGTAGAGGAGTGTACATGGGTGGCAGAAGGGTGTAGAGGAGTGTACATGGGTGACAGAGGGGTGTAGATGAGTGTACATGGATGACAGAGGGGTGTAGAGGAGTGTACATGGATGACAGAGGGGTGTAGAGGAGTGTACATGGATGACAGAGGGGTGTAGAGGAGTGTACATGGGTAACAGAGGGATGTAGAGGAGTGTACATGGATGAAAGAGGGGTGTAGATGAGTACATGGGTGACAGAGGGGTGTAGATGAGTGTACATGGGTGTAGAGGAGTGTACATGGGTGACAGAGGGGTGTAGAGGAGTGTACATGGGTGACAGAGAGGTGTAGAGGAGTGTACATGGGTGACAGAGGGGTGTAGAGGAGTGTACATCGATGACAGAGGGGTGTAGAGGAGTGTACATCGGTGACAGAGGGGTGTAGAGGAGTGTACATGGGTTACAGAGGGTTGTACATGGGTGACAGAGGGGTGTAGAGGAGTGTACATGGGTAACAGAGGGATGTAGAGGAGTGTACATGGGTAACAGAGGGATGTAGAGGAGTGTACATGGATGAAAGAGGGGTGTAGATGAGTACATGGGTGACAGAGGGGTGTAGAGGAGTGTACATGGGTGACAGAGGGGTGTAGAGGAGTGTACATGGATGACAGAGGGGTGTAGAGGAGTGTACATGGGTGACGGAGGGGTGTAGAGAAGTGTACATGGGTGACGGAGGGGTGTAGAGGAGTGTACATGGGTGACAGAGGGGTGTAGAGGAGTGTATATGGGTGGCAGAGGGGTGTAGAGGAGTGTACATGGGTGACAGAGGGGTGTAGAGGAGTGTACATGGATGAACGAGGGGTGTAGAGGAGTGTACATGGGTGGCAGAGGGGTGTAGAGGGTTGTACATGGGTGGTAGAGGGGTGTAGAGGAGTGTACATGGGTGACAGAGGGGTGTATAGGAGTGTACATGGGTGGCAGAGGGGTGTATAGGAGTATACATGGGTGGTAGATGAGTGTAGAGGAGTGTACATCGGTGACAGAGGGGTGTAGAGGGGTGTATAGGGGGATGGCCAAGGTGGACATGGATGACAGGAGGGTGGACAGGAGGGACAGAGGGGTGAATAGAGTGGAGGGACATGGGTGACAGATGTAGACTGGGGGGGGTGGATGGGGGGGGGGGGGTGAACATGTGCTATAGAGGAATGGACAGGGTAGGCCAAGGTGGACATGGATGACAGGATAGTGGGCATGGGAGATGTGGGGGTGAACAGGGATGACAGGGGGTGGACAAGGATGACAAGGGGGATAAAAGAGGGGTGATAAAGGGACAGAGGGGTGAATAAGGGGCGGACATGGGTTACAGGGTAGACGGGGGGGGGTAGACATGTGGGGAGGTAGACTGGGGGGTGGACAGGGATGGACAGGAGGTGGACATGGGTGACATGGATGGACAGGGGGTGGACAAAGTGGACATGGATGACAGGGGTGAGGGGGGGGGTGGACAGGGTTAAGAAGGGGTAACAGAGGGTAGGAAAGGGTATAGTACCTTAAGCCATTTTTTTTCACTACACTGGCCCCGTAATCAGGCGCAGCTTCCACCTTCCTCCCCTCTCTGGCAGGGCACCGACTCAGGGCTCCGACAGGGCATTCAATCACTGGGCCGCTGGGGGGAGGGGGACGCTGGGGCATGGGTCACTACACCGTCACGGTAATCCGGCAGAGCACCGCTAGTGCACTCACTCACTGGGCCGCAGGGGGATGCTGTGTGCACGCACAGCAAAGCGCACGCATACTTCTCTTCCCCACTGCGGCGCCGTAAAATACAGACGCGTAGGTCGGGCCGGTAAATAAATAAAAAATTGCCGGCAAAATCCCGCAGCACCCCAGTTGGGAATCACTGCTCTAGATAGAGTCTGTATATGATATCCTAACCAAAGTAGCTTTTGTTGTATTGTAATAAGTTACTTCCTACTCACATGTATTGTTCTACTATAGTCCGTTTTTAAACATCCGTACGAAGCTGAAAACGTCAGTTACAAAATCCTATACTGCCATTATAGTCTATGGGATTTTTCCAATAGCTGCTTTAACCCCTTATAGCCCGTTATTAATAACGGCCGTTATTTTGTGACGGAAGATAGTAACGGGAGAAATAGTTCATGAACCTGCATATCTTTATAATACCAGTCAGGGCCGCAGGCTGGGCCGTCCTCCTGCCCTGTACAGTAACACGGGCTGGACTGGCCTATTTGGCAACCAGGAAATATCCCATTTCAGCCGCTTACCCTGTGGGCCAGGCTGGATAAGAGCAAGCACAGCTATGCGCGTAATGACGCTCGGTCATGTCACGCTCCCAGAACTCAAGGGCCTATGATCTGACACCGGCCCTATGTATTCTGAGAGTGTGACGTGACCGAGCGTCATTACGTCATTACTGAGGGGTGGGGTTGTCTAATCTGGGGGTACTACCTGTCTATTGGGGGGGTCTAATCTGGGGGTACTACCTACCTACTGGGGGGTTCTAATCTGAGGGTACTACCTGTGTACTGGGGGGGTCTAATCTGGGTGTACTAACTGTCTACTGGGGGGTCTAATCTGGTGGTAATACCTGTCTACTGGGGGGGGGGGTCTAATATAGGGGGTACTACCTGTCTACTTGGGGGGGTCTAATCTGGTGGTACTACCTACCTACTGGGGGGTCTAATCTGGGGGTACTACCTGTCTATTTAGGGGGTCTAATCTGGAGGTACTAACTGCCCACTGAGGAGTTAATCTGGGGGGACTACCTGCCTACTGGGGGGTTAATCTGGGGGTACTACCGGCCTGCTGCGTACTGCGCGGGGGGGGGGGGGGGGGATTAATCTGGGGGTACTTCCTGCCTACTTGGGTGGTTAATCTTTGGGTACTACCTGCCTACTGAAGGTCTAATCTGGGGGTACTACCTGCTTAGTGGGGGTTCTAATCTGGGGGTACTACCTGTCTTCTGTGGGGGCCTAATCTGGGGGTACTACCTGTCCACTTGGGGGTTCTGATCTAGGGGTACTACCTGTCCACTTGGGGGTTCTAATCTGGGGTACTACCTGTCTACTGGGGGGGGGACTAATCTGGGTGTACTACCTGTCTTCTGGGGGGGGCCTAATCTGGGGGTACTACCTGTCTACTGGGGGGACCTAATCTGGGTGTACTACCTGTCTACTGGGGGGTCTAATCTGGGGGTACTACCTGCCTACTGGGGGGGGCTAATATGGGGGTACTACCTGTCTACTGGGTGGGTCTAATATGGGGGTACTACCTGACTACCAGTGGAGGCAAATCTGGGGGTACTACCTACCTACCTACTGGGGGGATAATCTGGGGGTACTACCTGTTTACTGGGGGGTCTAATCTGGGGATACTACCTGTCTACTGGGGGGGGGGGGTCAAATCTGGGGATACTCCCTGTCTACTGGGGGGGGGGTCTAATCTGGGGATACTACCTGCCTACTGGGGGGATAATCTGGGGGTACCACCTGTCTACTGGGGGGGTCTAATTTGGGGGTACTTCCTGTCTACTGGGGGTATAATCTGGGGGTACTGCCTGCCTACTGGGGGGGGGATAATCTGGGGGTACTACCTGTCTACTGGGGGGGGGGGGGTCTAATTTGGGGGGTACTACCTGTCTACTGGGGGGATAATCTGGGGGTACTACCTGTCTACTGGGGGGAATAATCTGGGGGTACTACCTGTCTACTGGGGGGGGGGGGGTCTAATCCGAAGGTGCTACCTGTCTACTGGGGGAGGGGTCTTATTTGGGGGTGCTACCTGTCTACTGGGGGTGTCTAATTTGGGGGTACTACCCGTCTAATGATACATTTTGATAATGTTTCATAATTAATATTTTTATGACCATATTTCATAATTCTTAACCCCTTAAGGACCGAGGTCATTTTGGCCTTACGGACCAGAGCATTTTTTGCACATCTGACCACTGTCACTTAAGCATGAATTTACTTATGAATTTGATTCCAAGATTTTTTTTTTTTCGTGACAAATTCTACTTTATCCTAGTGGTAAATTTTTGTCGATACTTGCATCATTTCTTGGTGAAAAATTCTAAATTTTATGAAAAATGTGAAAAGTTTGCATTTTTCTAACTTTGAAGCTCTCTGCTTGTAAGGAAAATAGACATCCCAAATAAATTATGTATTGATTCACATATACAAAGGCTGTCTGGGCATGCTGGGAGTTGTAGTTTTAAAACTCCTAGAAACAGCAGTGAAGATCACATTACAGTGAACTTCACTGCTGCATCTGATGCCATCGCCGCTGCCTCCTCCACTTGTGTCTGCAGCCGGTTACGGTCCCAGGTGTGTGCCGCAGAGGGGGGGGCCTCCCCCGCAGCACTCATCTTCCCCCGCTCTACCTGACTACTAGGGACGGGCAGACCGGGGGAAATGAACTTTAACCCCCAGTCAGCTGAGACACTATGATTGGTCCACAGGGACCAATCACAGTGATTGCTGACTAGGACCATCCACAGATGGTCCTGGGGGAGCTTGAAGAAGTTGTCTCCTGCTGGTAACAGCAGGACTTCTGCCAGTTAACCAATGCAATGCCGCGCATCACCGGGTTAACTGAATGCCTTTTATAAACGGCGGAATGCGCGAAGGACCTCTTCATACATTTGGGACACCTTACTCCGAGATATTTTTGTTTCTCACTGACATATAAAACGCCAATCTATAATAAATTACCCACTTTGTCTATTATTATAACAATAATTACAACTATTGGAATATTTGTCAAATAAAATGTTTATTCGTCTTTTCCAGTGTTCATACATACAGGTTGGTGAAGAATACCCATAGTATACTGGTGATGATGTTAATGACACCTTTAATCTCGGGGATATTGACAATTAGGATGGCAACGGTGACCCGTCCCAGGAACTGTCTGACCGAGTTAATATAGTCCATCGGTCCGGTGATGCTGGTCACTATCCCCCTTGGCATAACCCACGTCAGAAGCTGAAGTGTGATGGCGATCCAGGTGAGCCTGTCACTGATGAAGCCGATCCAGCTGATGGCGGTGGGGTTACAGATCACGTAAAGAAGCTCTATAGTGCTGCTGGTGTTAATCCAGGTCACCAACTCATTGACTGGGTTCATCCAGGCAAGCAGGGAACTGCTGGTGATGGTGGGGATCCAGAATACCAATTCAGTGGTGGTGTCTATCCAGGACAGCAGGTCACTGATGATAGTAGCAAACGAGATCAGATCGTCAACAGCATCTATGAACCGGTCCAGCAGGTTGTTATCGATGGGGATATAGCATAGCAGGGAGATGATCAGGTCACCATAAGTGCTGATCCAGCCAAGAGAGTTTTTGATGATGGCCGCCCCGCTCTGCAGGTTGTTGGTAATGGAATCCCAGCTGATCGCGTCGTTGCTGGCAGTGGTGTCATTACTCCCCAGGACAGGGGTAATCTTTCTGATCCTGGTCCTGGTCCAGATGGGACACTTCATGTCGCTGCTGGCAGAGGTTTGATTACTCACCAGGACAGGGGTGATCTTTCTGATCCTGGTCCTCGTCCAGATGGGACACTTCATGTCGCTGCTGGTAGTATTCAAGCTGGGCAGATCTCTGATGGTATCGTTCTGCCCTTGCAGGTGGCTGGAGGTGATGTTCCGGCTCGGTTGGTTGCTGGTGATTTCAAACCAGAAACTCGGGCCGGTGGTGAAGAGGGAACCCAGGAGGATGGTAACTGTCCAGCACATGCTACAGGCCAAATTGACCTCATCCCTGCTGATGTGGTCCCCTCGAATCATGATAAAATAAAATAAAAAGCGCAAGGAAACAATGTAGAAACACTAGTGCTCGCTAGATTGCAGTCCTCAGAGTAAGGGCTCTGGGGCTCTGCACCTCTTTTTCCAGCAATCACCATTTGTGAAGTCACATGTGTGATGTCATACGGAATGTCACTGCTCTGAGGACAGGTGTAGACATGGACATTTACATCCATTTGTTTTATAGGATGAAATAAGCTTTTTATTATTAAATAAAGGTATAGAAAACTCTGGGTGTAGGGTGTTTTGTTTTGGGGGGCGGTGACTTTATATGGAGGACTGGGTATTTGGGTTGGAAGGAACGTCACTTTATAACATAGAAGACAAACAAATATAATATAAAAATATAAATACAAATATTAATAAAATTCTGACAAAAAGTCCAATGTTATCTACAGATTTGGGTAGTCTGGCAGGAGGATTTCTCATTTTTGAGAATAGGAGGAAGAGGAAAGTGATGGAAGAATACACAGCTCCCGGATTGATCAGAATACTACAACTGCTTCATTGGGAGTAGTCACCTGCACCCAACCCCCATGTTTCTTTTTTCCCCCCTATATATTACAACTTATTGCTTCTACATATATAACTACAAACGCCAAAAGCGGAACACATTGTAGCCCCGACACCAAATAAAGTACTAATCGATGTATAAAAATATATATTTTTTATTAATAAAAGAACATGATTCTAAAAATGTACATAATAGACGGAATAAAATCAATATATGTTAAAAAATTGGGCTGCAAATAATGGCTACAGGTACGGTATTTATATAATAGTGACCCAATAGAAAAGGAATAACACACCTGTCCAAATAGTAAGCCGCTGGGTCGGAAGTGACGCTGGACACCGCGGCTCTCGTGTGATGGAGCACGCAACGCGCATTCACATTATAGAGCATGTGCGGCCACGAAAACATGGCGGCAGTCACTTATACTGCGCATGCGTGCACGAAAAAATTCTAGGGGTAAAGACAAGCTTCCCCAAAATGGCCGCAGATCGCTGCTAATAGAGGGATATACAAAATAAGTTGAACATCGGACCCAGGGCTAAATAATACAAAGAATGTAAATATATAGTGGGAGAACTGACTGTGGACTGTGAAGGCAATAACATGGCTATAAATAATGCATATACATTAGAGATAATAGCAATAATGATTATAATAATAATCCGAGGGCAAATGAAAGCATAAAAAAATGACAAGGATGTGATCACATGCATAATAATAAAACAAATAAATAGTGCATGCAACATATACAAAAATGAGAAAAATATTTTTGTAAAAAAACTATATTTGTAGAAGTGTATAAATGAATATTGATTAGTGTGCGGGAATGATGTATACTAAAACCAAATGGATAGGAGCAGTGCCTGCAGAGTGCAAGAATATATAGAGCATGCAATACAGAAGATATAAAAAGTGCTGAGATATAGTGCATATGGTACAATGTGTATACAGAAGATATAAAAAGTGCTGAGATATAGTGCATATATATATATTCAGTGGTCCCTCAGCATATGATATTAATTGGTTCCAGGAGAACCATCATATGTTGAAACCATCATATGTCGAGTACATATGTCTATGTAAAAATGGTAATTGGTTCTGGGGCCTCGGAACCATTGTATGTTGAATACATATCTCTATGGGAAACTGCTAATTGGTTCTGGGATGACCATTGTATGTGAAGTGTATGGGGAGTGTTTAACAAACCAGGGTGCCTCCAGCTGTTGCACAACTACAACTCCCAGCATGCATGTACAGCCATTGACTGTCTGGGCACGCTGGGAGTTAAAGTTTTGCAACAGCTGGAGGCACACTGATAGGGAAACATTGATGTATGGGGTGTATAGTGTGTCTATGTATTGTATGTGATGTGTGACATCGCATACAGTACTGTACAGTTCTTTAAATACCTTCAGGGGGGACAGAATGTCCTCCATTACGATCCTGCCGACTACAGCTCTATAGGAAAGGAAGGGGTGGGCAGCCAGCAGCTCATTGGATGCCTGCAGCAAGATACTGCAGGCTATTGGCTATGGCTGCACTGGGGTGGGGGGGGCTTACACGGAGCTCACAGTGGAAGCCTGCGTGAGTTAGCAGGACAGCATGTGAGTAACAGGAGGCAGAACGTGGCACACGGGGCACATTAAACAACTATCTGTCAATTGCGGAAGTTGTCAGCGCTGTCAGATAGCTGTTTGAACGATGGACCCGACACACAGCAGCATCATATGTCGATGCTGCCTTTAACATACGATGGGCTCTGAGAGGCCATCATATGTTGAAATGATCATATGTCGGGGCCATCATAAGTCGGGGGGGTCACTGTACACACAAAACATGCATAATATAAAAGGATCCTGCATGTCAGAGGCCATATGCCCAGCAGAGATGAGTGGATTAGGCATGTTAGGGTCTCATCCGACAAGAGGCCACCTCCGTGTGGTGGATGGAGACACGTTTTGATCAAAAAGTGCGCTAAGAGCCTCTATTTTTTGACCAAGAGAGCTGCTGCTGCAACCTTCTTTTTTGTATACTTTATATACATACAACTGAAATTATATTGCTCATAAAATTGTGTAAATCTCTTTTATTGAGTAATGAAAACTGAGATTGGGAACCTTTTCAAAAATGTATTTTATTTCTTTCCTATTAAAAATTATATTTAAAAAAAAACTCTACACAAATAATGTATATAAACTATATACTCATTATCGACCACCAGAGATTTCTCATTAGGTTCTATTGTAGACACAGATCTGCCCCTTTACACCTCTTGTCTAACACTCTTGCTCAAAAATTTACAAAAGTTGTGCACGTCCTTTGATAAATTTTGCACAAATATAGAAACCCCCCGGCTCTACCGTGCACTCCTTCTCTACCTCCACGGCACTGCTCACATAGCTAGAAGTGCTGGAGCAGCAGTGTGCGCTGAACAAAACTCTGCACAATAGTAAAATCATAAATATTTATAAAGTACACAGAGGGGAGATTCTAAAAGAATTTTGCAGCACAAACAAATCAATTTTGCGCCAAAATTTTGGCGCAAAAAGTATCAAGCACATTTCCAAAGAGCTTTGTGCCGCGGTTTACACCGTTCACGTCAGTTTTGTAAAAGAAGGCGTTTCCATGTATATTTTCTGCTTTACATGATATTTTAAAAGGGGTGAGAGTCCAGTTTACATCAAAAATTTCACACCAGAAATCACAGAAATTGTGTTGTAGACTTACTGTTTTGGGGTTTTTTTCTTAGTTTTTTGGGGAAAAGGTGTTATTTAAGTAATTATAAAAAAAAAAAGAAACAATTATTATTGAAAAATGGTATTAAAAAAAATATATATATTTTTATTTTATTTTATTTTTTTCTTGGTCACTGCACCTGCACTCACATTTAAGCTCAGAAATGTTTTATTTATACAGTTATCACTGGGCACTAGTAACCATGGAATATTTTGTGAGATGTTTCCGCCAGAATTTTCTGTGATGTAAAATTTGGCGCCAAAAAAAATCCAATATGGCTGCAAAAAAAAAAATTTTGGGTGCGAAAATGAATTTTCACTTATTTTCAAACCAGCACAAAAGACCTTTGAAAATGTGAGGAGAAAAAAAAAAGGTGTGAATAATATCACTGGAACAGAAATTACATTAGTTTTTGAGAATCTCCCACAGAATGTCTGGGTTTAAAAAATATGTCATTTTGCCGAACAATCTGTCCCCTTACCTCTATATCAGTGTTTACTAACCAGAATGTCTCCAAGTGTTGCAAAACCTGGCATGCTGGGAGTTGCAGTTTTGCAAAAGCTGGAGGTGTCAGGATTCGGCAGGCTGGAGGTGGATCCTCTGTGTCAGAGAGGGATTGGCGTGGACCGTGTCGGTGGATCGGTTCTAAGTTGCTACTGGTTTTCACCAGAGCCCGCCGCAAAGCGGGATGGACTTGCAGCGGCGGTAGCAACCAGGTCGTATCCACCAGCAACGGCTCAACCTCTCTGACTAGGCGCGGTACAAGGGATTAGACAAGAGCAGAGTCGGACGTAGCAGAAGGTCAGGGCAGGCAGCAAGGATCGTAGTCAGGGGCAAACGGCAAGAGCTCTGGAACACAGGCTAGGAACACAC
Organism: Hyla sarda; assembly: GCF_029499605.1. Taxonomy (NCBI): domain Eukaryota; kingdom Metazoa; phylum Chordata; class Amphibia; order Anura; family Hylidae; genus Hyla; species Hyla sarda. Next base: position 53,724,475 of record NC_079196.1, read on the forward strand.
AAGGAATGCTTTCACTGGCACAATGGCAACAAGATCCGGCAAGGAAGTGCAAGGGAAGTGAGGTAATATACACAGGGAGCAGATGGAAGCTAATTAGACTGATTGGGCCAGGCACCAATCACTGGTCCTTTACAGAGCTGGCGCGCGCGCGCCAGAACATAACAGCCGGGGACTGGGACGGATAAGTGGCTTGGGATGCGATTCGCGAGCGGGCGCGTCCCGCTATGCGAATCGCATCCCCATCGCGAATGTCAGTGCAGCGGGTCTGACAGGGTGCTGCAGAAAGGAGGATGCCGCGAGCGCTCCGGGGAGGAGCAGGGACCCGGAGCGCTCGGCGTAACAGTACCCCCCCCCCCCCCTTAGGTCTCCCCCTCTCTTTGTCTCCTTGTCCTTTAACTGAGAAGAGAACATAGGGGGCTTCTCTTGAGTTTCCTTCCGGAACAAAAAAACAGTCCTGGGTAGCTACATCAGCGGCCGGTAATCAGGAAGAAGTGGGAATGGGGAGGGGGGGCAGAGGGTGAAGCTTGTCATGGGGCAGAGTGTCACCAGGACGGGGGCTATGAGGAGGCAGTGCACAGTCCTGATAGGCCCTGGGGAGACCAGGCACAGGAGGAGACACGGAGGCCCGACAGACGGGACTGGGAGCAGACGTGAGGCATTTCTTGCGGCAAGCAGGACCCCAATTCTTGATCTCCCCGGTGGTCCAGTCAAGGGTGGGAGAATGATGCTGGAGCCATGGCAGACCGAGGAGGACTTCAGAGGTGCAGTTGGGCAGGACGAAAAATTCAATTTTCTCGTGATGCAGTCCAATGCTCATAAGCAAGGGCCCTGTGCGGTAACGCACAGTGCAGTCCAACTTAACTCCGTTGACCGAAGAAATGAAGAGCGGCTTGACGAGACGGGTCACAGGGATGCAGAAGCTATTCACCAAAGAGGCCAGAATAAAATTTCCAGAAGAACCAAGAGTCCAAGAAGGCCACGGCTGAGAAGGGGGAGTTGGCAGAAGGAGAAATCCGCACGGGCACAGTGAGACGTGGAGAAGCAGACTTCGTACCAAGAGACGCCACACCCACGTGAGCTGGGTGCGTGCGTGTGTTTCCCAGACGTGGAGGACGAATAGGGCAATCCACCAAGAAATGTTCGGTACTAGCGCAGTACAGACATAAATTTTTATCTCTGCGGCGCGTCCTCTCTTCATGGATCAGGCGAGACCGATCCAGTTGCATAGCCTCCTCGGCGGGAGGCACAGGGGTAGATTGCAAAGGATACTGTGGGAGAGATACCCAGAGATCAAGGTCTTTTTCCTGGTGGAGCTCCTGGTGTCTTTCAGAAAAACGCATGTCAATGCGGGTGGCCAAATGTCTAAGTTCTTGCAGGTTGGCAGGAATCTCTCGTGCGGCCAGCACATCCTTGATGTTACTGGATAGGCCTTTTTTTAAAGGTCGCGCAGAGAGCCTCGTTATTCCAAGATAATTCGGCGGCGAGAGTACGAAATTGGATGGCGTACTCGCCTACTGAAGAATTACCCTGGACCAGGTTCAGCAGGGCAGTCTCAGCAGAAGAAGCTCGGGCTGGTTCCTCGAAGACACTATGGACTTTAGCGAAGAAGGACTGGACTGTGGCTGTGGCAGGATCATTGCGGTCCCAGAGCGGTGTGGCCCAAGACAAGGCCTTTCCAGACAGAAGACTCACTACAAACGCCACCTTAGACCGTTCTGTAGGAAATTGGTCCGACAACATCTCCATATGTAGGGAACATTGAGACAAGAAGCCACGGCAGAGTCTAGAGTCCCCATCAAATTTGTCCGGCAGGGACAAGCGGAGGCTAGGAGCAGCCACTCGCTGCAGAGCAGGTGCAGGAGCTGGCGGAGGAGATTGTTGCTGCTGTAGCAGTGGCAGAAGTTGCTGTAACGTGGCGGTCAACTGCGACAGCTGCTGGGCAATTTGCTGCGATTGCTGGGCAACCACCGTGGATAGGTCAGCGAGACTTGGCAACGGCACCTCAGTGGGATCCATGGCCGGATCTACTGTTATGATTCGGCTAGCTGGATGTGGATCCACTGTGTCAGCGAGGGATTGGCGTGGACCGTGTCGATGGACCGGTTCTAGGGTTGCTACTGGTTTTCACCAGAGCCCGCCGCAAAGCGGGATGGTCTTGCTGCGGCGGTAGCAACCAGGTCGTATCGACTGGCAACGGCTCAACCTGGCTGACTGCTGAGAAGGCGTGGGACAGAAGGACTAGACAGAGGCAAGGTCAGACGTAGCAGAAGGTCAGGGCAGGCAGCAAGGATCGTAGTCAGGGGCAACGGCAAGACGTCTGGAACACAGGCTAGGAACACAGGCTAGGAACACACAAGGAACGCTTTCACTGGCACAATGGCAACAAGATCCGGCAAGGAAGTGCAGGGGAAGTGAGGTAATATACACAGGGAGCAGGTGGAAGCTAATTAGACTGATTGGGCCAGGCACCAATCACTGGTGCACTGGCCCTTTAAATCTTAGAGAGCTGGCGCGCGCGCGCCCTAGAGAGCGGAGCCGCGCGCGCCAGAACATGACAGCCGGGGACTGGGACGGGTAAGTGGCTTGGGATGCGATTCGCGAGCGGGCGCGTCCCGCTATGCGAATCGCATCCCCATCGCGAATGTCAGTGCAGCTCTCCCGGTCAGCGGGTCTGACCGGGGCGCTGCAGAAAGGAGAACGCCGCGAGCGCTCTGGGGAGGAGCAGGGACCCGGAGCGCTCGGCGTAACAGGAGGTACCCTGGTTGGTAAACACTGTGTACATGTACCAGAGCTGAGTGTGTGATCATGTACATGTAGCAGAAATTAGTGTGCGACATGTGTATGGAGCAGAGCTGAATGTGTGATTATGTATAAGCATGACCAGGCACACACTCAACTCTGCTACATACACCTGATCACTCACTCAGCTCTGCTGCATTTACAAAATAACACACTCAGCTCTGCTGCATTTATACAATAACACACTCAGCTCTGCTGCATATACACAATCACACACTCAGCTCTGCTACATACACCTGATCACACACTCAGCTCTGCTACATACACCTCATCACACACTCAGCTCTGCTGCATATGCACAATCACACACTCAGCTCCTGCTACATATACACACACTCACACTCAGCTCTACTGCATATACACACACTCACACTCAGCTCTACTACATATATACACAATCACACATATACATTGGGGGAAATTTATCATTGTTGTAGGTACAAGTATTTTGTAGATTGTTTTGGTTGGTCTAAATTTGGTGCAATTGCAAGGCACATGATAAATTTTGAGCAAAGTTCTAAATCTCCACACAGTTCTATTTGTACACCTGAGCTGCACCTCACAGGAAAAGTGGATGTAGGGATTTTGTTCTATTGCTTTGAGGCTCGGATTCGATTGAGGTTTTTGGTTCACCAACAAAAACACCAGAAAAACTGCCACAGCTTTTTCCTGCGTTTTGTCAGTTTTTCTTGCGTTCTTTTCTTGCGTTTTTGCTGGTATGTGGAAACAATCATTTTTGTATCCTGTGGCAATTTTTTTACTGCCTTCAGGTACCACTCCATGGGTCGGATGCAGAGCGCCCAGTCCACAGAGTGTAAGGAGGTGAGGAGTGATATATAGCATATACAGGGTGCAGAGCATCACTACTTAACTACGCCAGCTGTATAGTATACTGGGGTGCATAGTGTACCCATGTATACCATACAGGAGCCCAGCAAGGAAAGAGTTAATTCACGCTGCTGCTGAGCAGCAGAACTACAGCTCTAGGTCCGGTCAGGAAACCGCATACGGGTCAAAAATGAGCCGACCGGGGTCATTGTTTGACTCCGGTCGGCTCATTAAAGGGGTTCTCCGGTGCTTAGACATCTTATACCCTATCCAAATGCCTCAATGATAGCTGTCACGCCCCCTCCCGTAGGCTTGCATCGAGGGGCGGAGTGTGACATCACACGGGGGCGGGGGCGTGACGTCACATGACGCCCCCCCTGTAGTTGCCGGTAATCAGTCCCGGAGCGAACACGCTCCGGGGACTGATTACAAACGGGGTGCCGCGTGCAAGATCGTGGGGGTCCTCAGCGGCGGGACTCCCGCAATCAGGCATCTTATCCCCTATCCTTTGGATAGGAGATAAAATGTCTAAGCACCGGAGTACCCCTTTAACCCCTTAAGGACACATGACGTACTGGAACGTCATGTGTCCACTCCCGATCTATAACGCGGGGCCACGGCGTGGCCCCGCGTCATAGCGGGTCGGGCCCGGCCTCTAACAACGGCCGGGACCCGTGGCTAATAGCGCGCGGCATTGATCGCTGTGCCGCGCGCTATTAACCCTTTAGACGCGGCGTTCAAAGTTGAACGCCGCGTCTAAAGTGAAACCGAAACCATGCCGGCTAGCTCAGTGGGCTGTTCGGGATAGCCGCGGTGAAATCGCGGCATCCCGAACAGCTGACAGGACAGCGGGAGGGCCCCTACCTGCCTCCTCGCTGTCCGATCGCCGAATGACTGCTCAGTGCCTGAGATCCAGGCATGAGCAGTCATGCGGCAGAATCATCGATCACTGGTTTCTTATGAGAAACCAGTGATCAATGTAAAAGATCAGTGTGTGCAGTGTTATAGGTCCCTATGGGACCTATAACACTGCAAAAAAAAAGTGCAAAAAAAAAGTGAATAAACATCATTTAACCCCTTCCCTATTAAAAGTTTGAATCACCCCCCTTTTCCCATAAAAGAAAAAACACAGTGTAAATAAAAATAAAAATAAACATAAATGGTATTGCCGCGTGCGGAAATGTCCGAATTATAAAAATATATCGTTAATTAAACTGCACGGTCAATGGCGTGCGCGCAAAAAAATTCCAAAGTCCAAAATAGTGCATTTTTGGTCACTTTTTATATCATGAAAAAATGAATAAAAAGCGATCAATAAGTCCTATCAATGCAAAAATGGTACCGTTAAAAACTTCAGATCACGGCGCAAAAAATGAGCCCTCATACCGCCCCATACACGGAAAAATAAAAAAGTTATAGGGGTCAGAAGATGACAATTTTAAACGTATAAATTTTTCTGCATGAAGTTATGATTTTTTCCAGAAGTGCGACAAATTCAAACCTGTATAAGTAGGGTATCATTTTAATCGTATGGACCTACAGAATAAAGATAAGGGGTCATTTTTACCGAAAAATGTACTACGTAGAAACGGAAGCCCCCAAAAGTTACAAAATGGCGTTTTTTTTTTCAATTTTGTCTCACAATGATTTTTTTTCCCGTTTCACCGTAGATTTTTGGGCACAATGACTGACGTCATTACAAAGTAGAATTGGTGGTGCAAAAAATAAGCCATCATATGGATTTTTAGGTGCAAAATTGAAAGAGTTATGATTTTTTAAAGGCAAGGAGCAAAAAACGAAAATGCAAAAACGGAAAAAACCCCGGTCCTTAAGGGGTTAAAGTAAATGGAGTTCAGCGCTGGTCGGGCTGGGGTACGGGAGAGCCTGGTTTGCCCCTCCCCCAGCCAGCACCTGTAATGTAAAAACGAAGTGTGAATGCAGCTTAATAGCCGAGGGCTCAATATCTTAATACTAGTTCTAGGCCCTCGCTGCAGGGGCAGGACTATTATAATACAACCTCTTAATCTCTCTCAGAAGATCCTACTTCAGGGTTAACCCTCTGTAGCCCCTGTGCTGCTTCAGCAATTCTTATTCAGGTGCTATTCATGTCACGGATGGTACTTGTCTGTCCCCTTAACGACCAGGGACGAATATTTAGGTCCTTGGCCGGCTCCCGCGATATAATGCGGGGTCACGCGGTAACCCCGCATCATATCGGGTCGGTCCCGGCATGTATCTGAAGCCGGGACCTATGGGAGCTATAATATTGCAAAAAAAAAGGGAAAAAAAAAAAGTTAATAAATGTCATTAAACCCTTTCCCTAATAAAAGTTTGAATCACCCCCCTTTTCCCATAAAAAAATGTAAATAAAAATAAATATAAACATATGTGGTATCGACGCGTGCATAAATGTCCAAACTATAAAAATATATCATTAATTAAACTGCTCGGTCAATGGCGTGTGCGCAAAAAAATTCCAAAGTCCAAAATAACGTATTTTTGGTCACTTTTTATGTCATGAAAAAATGAATAAAAAGCGATCAAAGAGTCTGATCAATACAAAAATGGTGCCGCTAAAAACTTCAGATCACGGCACAAAAAATAAGCCCTCATACCGCACCATAAGCGGTAAAATAAAAAGTTATAGGGGTCAGAAGACATTTTCCTGCATGAAGTTATGATTTTTTACAGAAGTACGACAAAATCAAACCTACCGTATATACTCGAGTATAAGCCGAGTTTTTCAGCACGATTTTTCGTGCTGAAAACACCCCCCTCGGCTTATACTCGGGTGAACTCTCCACCCGCAGTGGTCTTCAACCTGCGGACCTCCAGAGGTTTCAAAACTACAACTCCCAGCAAGCCCGGACAGCCGATGTTCCCCTTCAATGTGAATGTACAGGGTACACTCACATGGGCGGAGGTTTACAGTAAGTATCCAGCTGCAAGTTTGAGCTGCGGCAAATTTTCTGCCGCAGCTCAAACTGCCAGCGAGAAACTACTGTGAACCCCCGCCCGTGCGACTGTACCCTAAAAACACTACACTACACTAACACAAAATAAAAGAAAAAGTAAAAAACACTACATATACACATACCCCTACACAGCCCACCTCCCCTCCCCAATAAAAATGAAAAACGTCTGGTACGCCACTGTTTCCAAAACGGAACCTCCAGCTGTTGCAAAACAACTACTCCCAGTATTACCAGACAGCCACTGACTGTCCAGGCATGCTGGGAGTTTTACAACAGCTGGAGGCACCCTGTTTGGGAATCACTGGCGTAGAATACCCCTATGTCCACCCCTATGCAAGTCCCTAATTTAGGCCTCAAATGGGCATGGCGCTCTCACTTTGGAGCCCTGTCGTATTTCAAGGCAACAGTTTAGGGTCACATATGGGGTATCGCCGTACTCGGGAGAAATTGTGTTACAAATTTTGGGGGCTATTTTCTGCTTTTACCCTTTTTAAAAATGTTAAATTTTTGGGAAAACAAGCATTTTAGGTAAAAAAAAAAACACCTGTGGGGTATAAAGGTTCACTTAACCCCTTGTTACGTTCCCCGAGGGGTCTAGTTTCCAAAATAGTATGCCACATGGGTTTTTTTTTTTGCTGTTCTGGCACCATAGGGGCTTCTTAAATGCGGCATGCCCCCAGAGCAAAATTTGCTTCCAAAAAGCCAAATGTGACTACTCCTCTTCTGAGACCTGTAGTGAGCCAGCAGAGCACTTTTCACCCCCATATGGGGTGTTTTCTGAATCAGGAAAAATTGGGCTTCAAATTTTGGGGGGTATTTTCTGCTATTACCCTTTTTAAAATTGTAAAATATTTGGGAAAACAAGCATTTTAGGTAACATATATATTTTTTTTTTTTACATTTGCAAAAGTCATGAAACACCTGTAGGGTATTAAGGCTCACTTTATCCCATGTTACATTCCCCGAGGGGTCTAGTTTCCAAAATGGTATGCAATGTTTGTTTGTTTTTGTTTTTTTTTTGCTGTTTTGACACCCTAGGGGCTTCCTAAAGGTGACATGCCCCCCAAAAACCATTTCAGAAAAATGTTCTCTCCAAAATCCCCTTGTCGCTCCTTCCCTTCTGAGCCCTCTACTGCGCCCGCCGAACAATTTACATAGACATATGAGGTATTTGCTTACTCGAGAGAAATTGGGCTACAAATACCAGTAAAAAATTTCTCCTTTTACCACTTGCAAAAATTCTAAAATTGGGTCTACAAGTACCTGTGAGTGTAAAAAATGAAGATTTTGAATTTTCTCCTTCACTTTGCTGCTATTCCTGTGAAACACCTAAATGGTTAAAACACTGACTGAGTGTCATTTTGAATACTTTGGGGGGTGTAGTTTTTATAATGGGGTCATTTAGGGGGTATTTCTAATATGAAGACCCTTCAAATCCACTTCAAACCTGAACTGGTCCCTGAAAAATAGTGAGTTTGAAAATTTTGTGAAAAATTGGAAAATTGCTGCTGAACTTTGAAGCCCTCTGGTGTCTTCCAAAAGTAAAAACTCATCAATTTTATGATGCAAACATAAATTAGACATATCGTATATGTGAATCCAAAAAAATGTATTTGTAATATACATTTTCCTTACAAGCAGAGAGCTTCAAAGTTAGAAAAATGCAAAATTTGGGGATTTTTCACCAAGAAAGGATGCAAGTTACCCCAAAAATTTACTACTATGTTAAAGTAGAATATGTCACGAAAAAACTATCTCGGAATCAGAATGATAACTAAAAGCATTCCAGAGTTATTAATGTTTAACCCCTTAAGGACGCAGGACGTACTCAAACGTCCCCTTTTCCGAGTCCCTAAGGACTCAGGACGTTTGAGTACGTCCTGTCAAATCCCGGCCCCCCGCCGCTAGCCGGAGGGGAGCCGGTGCCCGATGCCTGCTGAAATCGTTCAGCAGGCATCGGGGCATATCGCCCAGGGGGGTCATTATGCCCCCCCATGTCGGCGATTGTCGCAGATCGCTGGACAATTCAGTCCAGCGATCTGCGGCAGATTCCGGGTCAATCGGGTCTCCAGTGACCCGGTGACCCGGAATTACAGGCTGTTCGGGGCCGTCTCTGACGGCCCCGAACAGCCAGAGCCTGCAGGGGTGAGGTGGCACTGGTGCCACCTCACGATCACCCTGATTCGTCGGCCGGATTACCGGCCGACCAATCAGGGCGCCTGCTGCGGGTGTCACTCCCGCAACCCGCTCCGCCCCTCTTCCGGAGGACGTGAGCGGGTGCGGGACGTGCACCCCGGGTGCTGGGGACCCCGATCCCCGGCGTCAATGTTGGGATCGGGGCCCCAGGAGCGACGGCCGCGGCGGAGACGACGAGGGACTGACCTGTGCGGCGAGGATCGTTGGAGGTGAGTGACAGCCTCCTGCTGTTGCTTAGCAACAGCTCCCAGCATGCAAAAAGGGCATGCTGGGAGCTGTAGTTATGCAACAGCAGGAGGCAGACCACCACAACTCCCAGCATGCCCTTATGGGCATGCTGGGACTTGTAGTTTTGCAACAGCTGGAGGCACATTCTTTCTATGGAAAAGTGTACCTTCAGCTGTTGTGTAACTACAACTCCCAGCTTGCACCAACAGCTAAAGTGCATGCTGGGAGTTGTAGTAGTGCATCTGCTGGTTGCATAACTACAACTCCCAGCATGCCCGTTGGCTGTCGGTGACTGCTGGGAGTTGTAGTTTTGCAACAGCTGAAGGCACACTGAGTTATGTACCAAACCAGTGTGTCTCCAGCTGTTGCATAACTACAATCCCCAGCATCCCCAGCCAATGTAGTATGCCTCCAGCTGTTGCATAACTACAAGACCCAGCATGCCCTTCCGCTGTCCGTACATGCTGGGGGTTGTAGCTTTTGCAACAGCTGAAGGCACACTGGTTGCAAAACACTGAGTTTGTTACCAAACTCTGTGTTTCACAACCAGTGTGCCTCCAGCTGTTGCAAAACTACAACTCCCAGCATGCACTGATAGACCGTACATGCTGGGAGTTGTAGTTTTGCAACAGCTGGATGTTCCCCCCCCCCCCTCCAATGTGAACGTACAGGGTACACTCACATGGGCGGAGGATTACAGTAAGTGCAAGTTTGAGCTGCGGCAAATTTTCTGTCGCAGCTCAAACTGCCAGCGAGAAACTACTGTGAACCCCCCGCCCGTGCGACTGTACCCTAAAAACACTACACTAACACACAATAAAAAGTAAAAAACACTACGTATACACATACCCCTATACAACCCCCCTCCCCTCCCCAATAAAAATGAAAAACGTCTGGTACGCCACTGTTTCCAAAACGGAGCCTCCAGCGGTTGCAAAACTACAACTCCCAGCATGCACTGATAGACCGTACATGCTGGGAGTTGTAGTTTTGCAACAGCTGGATGTTCCCCCCCCCCCCCCCAATGTGAACGTACAGGGTACACTCACATGGGCGGAGGATTACAGTAAGTATCCGGCTGCAAGTTTGAGCTGCGGCTCAAACTGCCAGCGTGAAACTACTGTGAACCCCCACCCATGTGACTGTACCCTAAAAACACTACACTACACTAACACACAATAAAATAAAAAGTAAAAATCACTACAAATACACATACCCCTACACAGCCCCCCTCCCCAATAAAAATGAAAAACGTCTGGTACGCCACTGTTTCCAAAACGGAGCCTCCAGCTGTTGCAAAACAACTACTCCCAGTATTGCCAGATAGCCACTGACTGTCCAGGCATGCTGGGAGTTTTACAACAGCTGGAGGCACCCTGTGTGGGAATCACTGGCGTAGAATACCCCTATATCCTCCCCTATGCAAGTCCCTAATTTAGGCCTCAAATGCGCATGGCGCTCTCACTTTGGAGCCCTGTCGTATTTCAAGGCAACAGTTTAGGGTCACATATGGGGTATCGCCGTACTCGGGAGAAATTGTGTTACAAATTTTGGGGGGTATTTTCTGCTTTTACCCTTTTTAAAAATGTAAAATTTTTGGGAAAAGAGGCATTTTATACATATGCAAAAATCGTGAAACACCTGTGGGGTATTAAGGTTCACTTAACCCCTTGTTACGTTCCCCGAGGGGTCTAGTTTCCAAAATGGTATGCCATGTTTTTTTTTTTTTGCTGTCCTGGCACCATAGGGGCTTCCTAAATGCGGCATGCCCCCAGAGCAAAATTTGCTTTCAAAAAGCCAAATGTGACTCCTTCTCTTCTAAGACCTGTAGTGCGCCAGCAGAGCACTTTTCACCCCCATATGGGGTGTTTTCTGAATCGGGAGAAATTGGTCTTCAAATTTTGGGGGGTATTTTCTGCTTTAACCCTTTGTAAAAATGTAAATTTTTTGGGAAACCAAGCATTTTAGGTAAATTTTTTTTTTTTTTTTTACATATGCAAAAGTTGTGAAACCCCTTTGGGGTATTAAGGTTCACTTTACCCCTTTTTACGTTCCCCAAGGGGTCTAGTTTGCAAAATGGTATGCCATCTGGTTTTTTTTGCTGTACTGGCACCATAGGGGCTTCCTAAATGCGGCATGCCCCCAGAGCAAAATTTCCTTCAAAAAAGCCAAATGTGACTCCTTCTCTTCTGAGACCTGTAGTGCGCCAGCAGAGCACTTTTCACCCCCATATGGGGTGTTTTCTGAATCGGGAGAAATTGGGCTTCAAATTTTGGGGGGTATTTTCTGCTATTACCCTTTTTAAAAATGTAAAACTTTTGGGAAACCAAGCATTTTAGGGAATTTTTTTTTTTTTTTTTACGTATGCAAAAGTTGTGAATCACCAGTGGGGTATTAAGGTTTACTTTACCCCTTGTTATGTTCCCCGAGGGGTCTAGTTTCCAAAATGGTATGCCATGTGTTTTTATTCTGCTGTTCTGGCACCATAGGGGCTTCCTAAATGTGACATGCCCCCCAAAAACCATTTGTCGCTCCTTCCCTTCTGAGCCCTCTACTGCGCCCGCCGAACAATTAACATAGACATATGAGGTATGTGCTTACTCAAGAGTAATTGGGTTTCAAATACAAGTAAAAATTTTCTCCTTTTTACCCCTTGCAAAAATTCAAAAATTGGGTCTACAAAAACATGCGAGTGTAAAAAATGAAGATTGTGAATTTTCTCCTTCACTTTGCTGCTATTCCTGTGAAACACCTAAAGGGTTAAAATGCTGACTGAATGTCATTTTGAATACTTTGGGGGGTGCAGTTTTTATAATGGGGTCATTTATGGGGTATTTCTAATATGAAGGCCCTTCAAATCCACTTCAAACCTGAACTGGTCCCTGAAAAAAAGCGAGTTTCAAAATTTTGTGAAAAATTGGAAAATTGCTGTGGAACTTTGAAGCCCTCTGGTGTCTTCCAAAAGTAAAAACTCATCAATTTTATGATGCAAACATAAAGTAGACATATTTTATATGTGAATAAAAAAAAAATTATTTGGAATATCCATTTTCCTTACAAGCAGAAAGCTTCAAAGTTAGAAAAATGCAAAATTTTCAAATTTTTAATCAAATTTGGGGATTTTTCACCAAGAAAGGATGCAAGTTACCACAAAATTTTACCACTAAGTTAAAGTAGAATATGTCACGAAAAAACAATCTCGGAATCAGATTGATAACTAAAAGCATTCCAGAGTTATTAATGTTTAAAGTGACAGTGGTCAGAATTGCAAAAAATGGCTGAGTCCTTAAGGTGAAAAAGGGCTCAGTCCTTAAGGGGTTAAATGGGCACTGTCACCAACTTTATTTTTGATATGTTGTAGTACTTATGTACTACAACATATCTCTAATATACTTTTATAATTTTTTTTTTTTTTTAATTAAAATGCTTTAATTTACATTTGAAAACCGGCCACTAGGGGTCTCCCTCCTAGTGGCCGGCTGCAGCCTGGTGTGACGTCACGCCTGAAAAAGGACTGATTTTGGAGTGGCAATCAGTCCTTTTTCAGTTAGGCTGCACTCGCTCCCTGTCTGTCAATCAGACAGGCGGGAGCAAGCGCATTGGCTCCCCGGCCACTGGCTGGGAGGCCACTCCTCCCGCACATCGCCGCCGCCTCGTCGCCGCCGCTGTCCCTGCACGCCCGCTGCCGGACTCTGCAGTAAGTGTGATGGGGGAACGGGGTATGCGGGAGGGGGGTTTGTAATGGAGGGAATGGGGTATGCGGGGGGGGTTGTGATGGAGGAAACGGGGTATGGCGCGGGGGGGTTGTGATGGAGGGAACGGGGTATGGCGCGGGGGGGAGGGAGAAGGAGGGGACGGGCTAGCGCCGCATGTAACTAACTAATAGTTTATCTACACAGCGTGCCTCCAGCTGTTTCAATACTACAACTCCCAGTATGCCCTGACAGCCAATAGATGTCAGGGTAATCTGGGAGTTGTAGTGGTGAAACAGCTGGAGGCACCCTGTGTAGATGAACTAAGGGCGGAAGTCCCCCCCAGCAGGCATCAGTGACGTGGTGCCTGCTGGGGAAGTCTGCCCTGCATTCCGAGTCCTTAAGGACCGAGGGCGTATCCATACGCCCGTGGGAAATCCGGTCCCCACCGCTAGCCGGTTGGGGACCGATGCCGGATGCCTGCTGAAATCATTCAGCAGGCACCCTGGCACATCGCCCAGGGGGGTACTGAGACCCCCCCATGTCGGCGATCGGAGAAAATCGCATGTCAATTCAGACATGCGATTTTCTCCAATTCCGGGCTGATCGGATCTCTGGTGACCCGATCACCCGGAAAATAGGGCTGATCGGAGCTGTCAGCAACAGCCCCAATCAGCCTATAGGATAGGAGTGAGGTCGCAAAGCTGTGATCTACTCCTATCCCCTGGCATTAGTCAGAATGGAGTTCTGACCAATGGCAGCGCAGGACAGGGGGTTGGCAACATGGCAACCCCCTGTTCTGCCCGCCCCTGGATGTCGAGGGGCTCTGGGAAAAAGATGGAGGCCGTACCTGCAGGAGAAGATGCCTGGGGACCTGGGATCTTCGCTGGAGCCTGCTGGATCCTGATCAGGTAGGGAATCGACAGTGGGGGGGGGGGGGGGAATTGAAAGTGAAAGTAAATCGATCTTTACTGTGGCAACCACTAGGGGGGCCAAACTGCAACTCCCAGCATGCCCAGACAGCCAAAGGCTGTCTGGGCATGCTGGGAGTTGTAGTTTTGCAACATCTGGAGGGTAACAGTTTGGAGACCACTGTTACAGTGGTGCCCAAACAGTAGCCCTCCAGATGTTGCCAAACTACAACTCTCAGCATGCCTCGACTGCCCAGGCATGGGAGTTGTAGTTCTGTAACATCTGTCCCTTCAGATTTAGCAATTTTCATGATATTTTTGAAAATTGCTGCTCTACTTTGAAGCCCTCTAATTTTTTCAAGCAGAGAGCTTCAAAGTTACAAAAATGCAAAATTTTCAAAATTTCTATGAAATTTTGGGATTTTTCACCAAAAAAGGATGCAAGTAACGCCGAAAATTTACCACCAAAATAAAGTAGAATATGTCACGAAAAAACAATCTCAGAATCAGAATATTCGGTAAAAGCGTTTTTGCGTTATTAATTCGTAAAGTGACAGTGGTCATAATTGCGAAAAAGGTTTCAGTCCTTAACCCCTTAACGACGCAGGACGTATATTTACGTCCTGCGCCGACTCCCGCGATATGAAGCGGGATCGCGCCGCGATCCTGCATCATATCGCGTCGGTCCCAGCGCTCATCAACGGCCGGGACCCGCGGCTAATACCACACATCGCCGATCGCGGCGATGTGCGGTATTAACCCTTTAGAAGCGGCGGTCAAAGCTGACTGCCGCTTCTAAAGTGAAACTGAAAGTGACCTGGCTGCTCAGTCGGGCTGTTCGGGACCGCCGCGGTGAAATCGCGGCGTCCCGAACAGCTGACCGGACACCGGGAGGGCCCTTACCTGCCTCCTCGGTGTCCGATCGACGAATGACTGCTCCGTGCCTGAGATCCAGGCAGGAGCAGTCAAGCGCCGATAATGCTGATCACAGGCGTGTTAATACACGCCAGTGATCAGCATAGGAGATCAGTGTGTGCAGTGTTATAGGTCCCTATGGGACCTATAACACTGCAAAAAAAAAGTTAAAAAAAAAGTGTTAATAAAGATCATTTAACCCCTTCCCTAATAAAAGTTTGAATCACCCCCCTTTTCCCATAAAAAAAAATAAAACAGTGTAAAAAATAAATAAATAAACATATGTGGTATCGCCGCGTGTGTAAATGTCTGAACTATAAAAATATATCATTAATTAAACCGCACGGTCAATGGCGTACGCGCAAAAAAATTCCAAAGTCCAAAAAAGCGTATTTTGGTCACTTTTTATACCATTAAAAAAATGAATAAAAAGTGATCAAAAAGTCCGATCAAAACAAAAATCATACCGATAAAAACTTCAGATCACGGCGCAAAAATTGAGTCCTCACATCGCCCTGTACATGGAAAAATAAAAAAGTTATAGGGGTCAGAAGATTACATTTTTAAACGTATAAATTTTCTGCATGTAGTTATGATTTTTTCCAGAAGTGCGACAAAATCAAACCTATATAAGTAGGGTATCATTTTAACCGTATGGACCTACAGAATAATGATAAGGTGTAATTTTTACCTAAATATGCACTGCGTAGAAACGGAAGCCCCCAAAAGTTACAAAATGGCGTTTTTTATTTTTATTTTGTCGCACAATGATTTTCTTTTCCATTTCGCCGTGCATTTTTGGGTAAAATGACTAATTTCACTGCAAAGTAGAATTGGCGATGCAAAAAATAAGCCATAATATGGATTTTTAGGTGGAAAATTGAAAGGGTTATGATTTTTAAAAGGTAAGGAGGAAAAAACGAAAGTGCAAAAACGGAAAAACCCTGAGTCCTTAAGGGGTTAAGGTGTAAAAGGGCTGCGTCCTTAAGGGGTTAAGGGGTGAAAGGGGTACTCTGGTAGAAAACTTTTTATTTTATTTATTATTATTTTTTTTTTAAGTCAACTGGTGCCAGAAAGTTTAAAACATTTGTAAATTACTTCTATAAAAAAAAATAATCTTAATCCTTCCAGAACTTATTAGCGGCTGTATTCTCCAGAGGTTCTTTTCTTTTTGGATTTGTTTTCTGTCACGACCACAGTGCTCTCTGCTGACACCTCTGTCCATGTCAGGAACTGTCCCGAGCAGGAGAAAATCCCCATAACATATGCTGCTCTGGACAGTTCCTAAAATGGACAGAGGTGTCAGCAGAGAGCACTGTGGTCACGAAAGAAAAGAAAACCTTAAAGAAAAGAATTTTCTCTGTAGCATATAGCCGCTAATAAGTACTGGAAGGATTAAGATTTTTTAATAGAAGTAAGAAGTAAGAATACAAAAGCAACAGAAAAAGAACACTCTAAGAGCAATGTCACCTTATGCAAGCAAAGCGGTCCACGGCGACCTCTGTCAGAGTCTCCTGCGGGGTGCACATATGGCAGTGTGAAGTATACAACATAAATTTGGGCGGAAGAGGCACGCATCTATCTGCGAAACAGCCGGCGTAGCCTCCGAGCGCCACACTCCAGCGCCGATGCCGAGACCCGACACCCCGTCTTCGCAACCGTACCTCCAGGCTTGACTGTCTCTGTTATGCGGTGAGTGCACATATGTTTTCTTTATTAAATTTAATTTACAAATCTGTCTTTCTGGCACCACTTGATAAAAAAAAATTTTAAAAGTTTTCCGCCGGAGTACCCCTTTAAATGTTTCGTATATAACAGTCTGCAATCTTTCTTCCTGCCAAGACCCGAATGGTTAACACACATGTAAGATTTCTTGGCATTGCATCAAACTGAGCTTTTTGTATGGAGGGCACCTGTCAATACAAGGGGTTCTTGCACATTTTGCTGACCCCCCTCCTCATATTTCTTCCTCTCTAATGTTCACTGTCCGCAGTGGTCTGTTGGTGATAGCTGGCCCTTGATTGTCCCTCACCCTGTCCTATTTAAATCAACTGGTGCCAGAAAGTTAAACAGATTTGTAAATTACTTCTATAAAAAAAATTCTTAATCCTTCCAGTACTTATTATCTGCTGTATACTAAAAAGGAAGTTCTTTTCTTTTAGAATTTCCTTTCTGTCTGACCACAGTGCTCTCTACTGACACCACTGCCCATATCAGGAACTGTCTGGAGCAGAAGCAAATTCCCATAGCAAACCTATCCTGTTCTGGACAGTTCCTGACCTGACATGGACAGAGGTGTCAGCAGAGAGCACTGTGGTCAGAGAGAAAGGAAATTCTAAAAGAAAAGAAATACCTCTAGAGCATACAGCAGCTTATAAGTACTGGAAGGATTAAGATTTTTAAATGGAAGTAATTAAAAAATCTGTTAAACTTTCTGGCACCAGTTGATTTAAAAAAAAAAAATCTAGTTTTCCACTGGAGTACCCCTTTAATGGAATGAATAACCTCGTCTTTACAGAGAATTGCAGTGACCATACAGTGTGAGAAGAAATGGTAAAATATTGTCAGAAGGTTCCTCAGTAAGAATGTAAGAAAGCTTGGCTAACATTTTAAAGGGGTACTCCGGCCCTGAGACATCTTATCCCCTATCCAAAGGATAGGGGATAAGATGTCTCTCTGTGGGGGACCCGCCGCTGTGGACCCCCGCAATCTTGTATTCGCCACCCACTTGTTTGAGCTGCACGCCGCGGTGCCAGCTCACAAACAGCCGGGTGGCGACCACGGGCCGGAGTATCATGACGTCACGACTCCACCCCTGTGTGATGTCACCCTCCGCCCCCCGCTATGCAAGTCTACGGGAGGGGGGTAGAGGAGTGTACATGGGTGACAGAGGGGTGTAGAGGAGTGTACATGGGTAGCAGAGGAATGTACATGGGTGACAGAGGGATGTAGAGGAGTGTACATTGGTGACAGAGGGGTGTAAAGGAGTGTACATGGGTGACAGAGGGGTGTAAAGGAGTGTACATGGGTGACAGAGGAGTGTAGAGGAGTGTACATGGGTGACAGAGGGGTGTAGAGGAGTGTACATGGGTGACTGGTGTGTAGAGGGGTGAAAGAGGAGTGTACATGGGTGACTGGTGTGTAGAGGGGTGACAGAGGAGTGTACATGGGTGACAGAGGGGTGTAGAGGAGTGTACATGGGTGGCAGAGGGGTGTAGAGGAGTGTACATGGGTGGCAGAGGGGTGTAGGTGAGTGTAGAGGGGCGTAGAGGAGTGTACATGGGTGAAAGTGGCGTGTACAGGAGTGTACATGAGTGACTGGTGTGTAGAGGGGTGACAGAGGAGTGTACGTGGGTGACAGAGGAGTGTACGTGGGTGACAGAGGAGTGTAGAGGAGTGTACGTGGGTGACAGAGGAGTGTAGAGGAGTGTACATGGATGATAGAGGGATGTAGAGGAGTGTATGTGGGTGACAGAGGGGCGTAGAGGAGTGTACATGGATGACAGAGGGGTGTAGAGGAGTGTACATGGGTGGCAGAGGGGTGTAGAGGAGTGTACATGGGTGACAGAGGGGTGTAGAGGAGTGTACATGGGTGACAGAGGGGTGTAGAGGGTAGTACATGGGTGGCAAAGGGGTGTAGAGAAGTGTACATGGGTGAAAAAGGTGTGTAGATGGGTGTACATGGGTGACTGGTGTGTAGAGGGGAGACAGAGGGGTGTACATGGGTGACAAAGGGGTGTAGAGGAGTGTACATGGGTGACAGAGGGGTGTAAAGGAGTGTACATGGGTGACTGGTGTGTAGAGGGGTGACAGAGGAGTGTACATGGGTGACTGGTGTGCATAGGCGTGCGCAGCCTATTGCATTAGGGTGTGCACCCTAAAGCACAACTCGCCGCGCGCGTGCATATCTATCTATATATATATATATATATATCTATATCTATATCTATATCTATATCTATATCTATATCTATATCTATATCTATATCTATATATATATATATATAGTATACTTCCCCCACATTAGGTGCAGTACAGTTCCCCCACATTAGGTTGGCAATACAGTTCCCCCACATTAGGTTGGCAGTATAGTTCCCCCACATTAGGTTGACAGTACAGTTCCCCCCACATTAGGTTGACCGTACAGTTTCCCCACATTAGGTGCAGTACAGTTCCCCCACATTAGGTGCAGTACAGTTCCCCCACATTAGGTTGGCAATATAGTTCCCCCACATTAGGTTGGCAGTATAGTTCCCCCACATTAGGTTGGCAGTACAGTTCCCCCACATTAGGTTGGCAGTACAGTTCCCCCACATTAGGTTGGCAGTACAGTTCCCCACATTAGGTGCAGTATAGTTCCCCCCACATTAGGTTGGCAGTACAGTTCCCCCCCACATTAGGTTGCAATACAGTTCCCCCACATTAGGTGCAGTGGCATCTCTAGCTTTCAAATTTTGGGGGGGTCACACTGGGGGCCAGGACAAAAGTAGGGGGGGATTATAACAACGCTACATGTATCCACATGAAAAAGAAGTGAAATGTCACTTATTTCTGTGCAGTTTTCAAAGCTGTCACCGCACACTGTTTGGCAAAGAATTAGTGTGGCTTCTGCACCATAAACCATGCAGTCTATGTAAACATGCCTTTAAAGGGTTTGTCCCATTTATAAAGATAACCCCTATCCACAGTATAGTTGATAACAAGCAGATAGGTTGGAGACTGACTGCTGGAGTCCCTGCCGACCCTGTGGATGTAGACACAGTTGTCCCTGGAGTGAACAGTGCGTACCACACCTGCGCCGCCACGCCCTTTCCATAGACTCGCATTGAGGGGCATGTTCATTACCCACAGTGCACACACAGCATTTGAACTCAAAGTTCCGAATGCTGGCCAGTGGAGTACCCCTTTAAAGGGAACCAATCATCAGATTTTACCCTATTTAACGCTTGGCAAAGCGTTATATAGGGTAAAATCTTTATTTTCACCATTCCCGGGGGACGCTCCTGCCCCAGGGATGGTGAAGATATGTAGGTGTAGGTGAGAGTAGGTGAGTGGAGCTCCCCGCCCAGGTGACTACTTACGGCCATGGCGGTGACTAATTTATAACTTCATATCTTCACCATCCCTGGAGGCAGGAGCGTCCCCGGGGATGGTGAGGACAACAATTTTACCCTATATAAAACTTTACCAAGCATTATATAGGGTAAAATCTGATGATTGGTTCCCTTTAATGAGATGGGAATATCGCTTAAAACTGCTGCTTTAGCCTATAAAGCAGTGGTCTCCAAACTGTGGACCTCCAGATGTTGTTAAACTACAATTCCCAGCATGCCCGGACAGCCAACAGCTGTCAAGGGATGCTGGGAGTTGAAGTTTTGCAACTCCCAGCATGTCTAATTTCCCTGTCCCATACACAATAAGATAGTCCACCAGCACTACATAGCAGGAGCCATACACCACCATACATATTACCATCACACTGTTACAGACCAAATCCTGTATACTGAGACCAATATTACCAATAATACCAGTATACATGGAGGAATATTATCACCATACATATTATCATCATAATGTTACTGACCAATTCTTGTATACTGAGATGTATAATAATACCAGTATACAAGAAGGAATATTATCACCTTACATATTACTATCATACTGTTGCTGATCTAATCCTGTATACTGAGACCAATATTACCAATAATACCAGTATACAAGGAGAAATATTATCACTATACATATCACCATCATACTGTTACTGGCCAAATCCTGTATACTGGGACCAATATTACCAATAATACCAGTATACAGGGAGGGAATATTACCCCCATACAGTGACAGATATCAACTCTACTCAGGCTCTGCAGACCATTTAAGTGACTACATACAGTTACATCAGGCAAGTCGTAGGTAACGTCTTCTCTAATAGTCATCTTCATCATGACGATTCTTTCCAGACACAACTCTGCTCCACAGAACCTGCCAGACAAATATTTTAGGCTCTTTTACAGCACCTATAGCACCCCAAACAGTAATAATAACCTCCTTAGTGTTGCACACAGTACAGTGGGTAGATAAGTGGGTTGCGGAAAAGTAGGTAGGCCCCCACATTTAGTTCCCCGAGTAGGTAGGTGCCATCTGAAGATAGCTGCCCCCTCTAGGCAGTAACATCCCCCTATAGGTAGGGGGTTACTTCCTGTAGGTAGGTCTCTCTGTAGATAGTAGCCCCCTGTATATAGTTGCAGTCCTCAGTATATAGTAGCAGAACCCCCCCCCCCCCCCCCCATTTAGGTAATAGGCAGCAGCAGCTTCTATTAGGGAGTAGTTGTAGCATTTAGGTGGTAGTAGTAGTAGCCTCCTTTAAGTATTCATAGTAGCCTCCTTTAAGTATTTATAGTAGTCCTCTCTAGGTATTCATTGTAGCCCCATTAAGGTAGGCATAGTAGCCCATGTAGGTAGGAATAGTAGCCCTCTTTACGTAGGAATACTAGACTAGTAGCCCCCTTTTAGGTAGCAATAGTAGCCCCCTTAAGGTAGGAATAGTAACCCCCTTCAGGTAGAAATAGTAGCCCCCTTTAGGTAGGAATAGTAGCCCCCTTTAGGTAGGAATAGTAGCCTGGTGGCCCCCTTTAGGCAGGAATAGTAGCCTAGTAGCCCCCTTTTAGATAGTAATAGTAACCCCCTTTAGGTAGGAAAAGTAACCCCTTTCAGGTAGAAATAGTAACCCCCTTTAGGTAGGAATAGTAACCTCGTAGCCCCCTTTAGGTAGGAATAGTAACCTCGTAGCCCCCTTTAGGTAGGAATAGTAACCTCGTAGCCCCCTTTAGGTAGGAATAGTAGCCCAGTAGGTGGTAGTAGTAGTAGTAGCCTCCTTTAAGTATTTATAGTAGCCCTCTTTAGGTATTCATATTAGCCCCATTTAGGTAGGCATAGTAGCCCATTTAGGTAGGAATAGTAGCCCTCTTTAAGTAGAAATAGCAGCCTAGTAGTCCCCTTTAGGTAGGAATAGTAGCCCTCTTTAAGTAGAAATAGCAGCCTAGTAGTCCCCTTTAGGTAGGAATAGTAGCTCAGTAGCCCCCATTTAGGTAAGAATAGTAGCTTAGAAGCCCTCATTTAGGTAGGAATAGTAGCTCAGTAGCCCCCCATACAGGTAGGAATAGTAGCTTAGAAGCCCCCTTTAGGTAGGAATAGTAGCTCAGTAGCCCCCTTTAGGTAGGAATAGTAGCTTAGAAGCCCCCTTTAGGTAGGAATAGTAGCTCAGCAGCCCCCATTTAGATAGGAATAGTAGCTTAGAAGCCCCCATTTAGGTAGGAATAGTAGCTTAGAAGCCCCCTTCAGGTAGGAATAGTAACTCAGTAGCCCCCATACAGGTAGGAATAGTAACTCAGTAGCCCCCATACAGGTAGGAATAGTAACTCAGTAGCCCCCATACAGGTAGGAATAGTAGCTTAGAAGCCCCTTTAGGTAGGAATAGTAGCTTAGAAGCCCCCTTTAGGTAGGAATAGTAGCTTAGAAGCCCCCTTTAGGTAGGAATAGTAGCTTAGAAGCCCCCTTTAGGTAGGAATAGTAGCTTAGAAGCCCCCTTTAGGTAGGAATAGTAGCTCAGCAGCCCCATTTAGATAGGAATAGTAGCTTAGAAGCCCCCTTTAGGTAGGAATAGTAGCTTAGAAGCCCCCTTTAGCTAGGAATAGTAGCTTAGAAGCCCCCTTTAGGCAGGAATAGTAGCTTAGAAGCCCCCTTTAGGAAGGAATAGTAGCTTAGAACAGTGTTTCCCAACCAGGGGGCCTCCAGATATTGCAAAACTACAAATCCCAGCAAGGAGGCATTCTGGGAGTTGTAGTTTTGCAACACCTGGAGGCACCCTGGTTGGGAAACAAGGGCTTAGAAGCCCCCTTCAGGTAGGAATAGTAGCTTAGAAGCCCCTTTAGGTAGGAATAGTAGCTTAGAAGCCCCCTTTAGGTAGGAATAGTAGCTTAGAAGCCCCCTTTAGGTAGGAATAGTAGCTTAGAAGCCCCCTTCAGGTAGGAATAGTAGCTCAGAAGCCCCCTTTAGGAAGTAACAGTACCCCCCCAATAGGTAATAAAAGTAGTCCCCTCTAGAAAGTCGAGTTAAAAAAAAATCAAAACATACGTAACTGGCTTTAGCATGGCGTGTCCTCTCCTTCTCTTACCCTCCGGTCTGAGCTCCGACGCATTATGACGTCACTCATGCGCCAGAGCACAGAGCGCAGAGGAAGGCTGTCCGGGGCCTCTTGTTGGCTGCCTGCAAATCGCCGGCAGCCACAAGAGTGATTGACAGGGCGGGGAGCCAATGGCTCTTCGCTCTGTCAATCAGCCTAGCACCACATTTAACAATAGGCGTGTCTGTAAGACACGCTTATAGTGAAATGAGTTCTGCACCAGCCGGCCGGGCTTGCGCTCGGCACTGTCCCCGGGCAAATGAGTGATGGACAGTCCGGCACCAATTTCAGTTGGGGGGGCTCCTTGACGACGCCACTGGTCCCTGGGCTTGATTAGGGTGTGCCCAGGCACACCTGGCACACCCTGTGCGCACGCCTATGCTGGTGTGTACATGGGTGACAGAGGAGTGTACATTGGTGACAGAGGGGTGAAGAGGAGTGTACATGGGTGACAGAGGGGTGTAGAGGAGTGTACATGGGTGACAGAGGGGTGTAGAGGAGTGTACATGGGTGACAGAAGGGTGTGGAGGAGTGTACATGGGTGACAGAGGGATGTGGAGAAGTGTACATAGGTGACAGAGGGGTGTAGAGGAGTGCACATGGGTGACTGTTGTGTAGAGGGGTGACAGAGGGGTGTACATGGGTGACAGAGGGGTGTAGAGGAGTGGACATGGGTGACAGAGGGGTGTAGAGGGTTGTACATGGGTGGCAAAGGGGTGTAGAGGAGTGCACATGGGTGACTGGTGTGTAGAGGTGACAGAGGGGTAAAGAGGAGTTTACATAGGTGATAGAAGGGTGTAGAGGAGTGTATGTGGGTGGCAGAGGGGTGTAGAGGAGTGTACATTGGTGAAAGAGGGGTGTAGAGGAGTGTACACGGGTGACAGAGGGGTGTAGAGGACTGTACATGGGTGACAGAGGGGTGTAAAGGAGTGTACATGGGTGACAGACAGGGCCGGACTGACCTACTGGGATATCGGTACATGGGTGACTGGTGTGTAGAGGGGTGACAGAGAAGTGTACATGAGTGACAGAGGGGTGAAGAGGAGTGTACATGGGTGACAGAGGGGTGTAGAGGAGTGTACATGGGTGACAGAGGGATGTAGAGGAGTGTACATTGGTGACAGAGGGGTGTAGAGGAGTGTACATGGGTGGCAGAGGGGTGTAAAGGAGTGTACATGGGTGACAGAGGGGTGTAGAGGAGTGTACATGGGTGGCAGAGGGGTGTAAAGGAGTGTACATGGATGACAGAGGGGTGTAGAGGAGTGTACATGGGTGGCAGAGGGGTGTAGAGAAGTGTACATGTGTGACAGAGGGGTGTAGAGAAGTGTACATGGGTGACAGAGGAGTGTAGAGGAGTGTACATGGGTGACAGAGGGGTGTAGAGGAGCGTACATGGGTGACTGGTGTGTAGAGGGGTGAAAGAGGAGTGTACATGGGTGACTGGTGTGTAGAGGGGTGACAGAGGAGTGTACATGGGTGACAGAGGGGTGTAGAGGAGTGTACATGGGTGGCAGAGGGGTGTAGAGGAGTGTACATGGGTGGCAGAGGGGTGTAGGTGAGTGTAGAGGGGCGTAGAGGAGTGTACATGGGTGAAAGTGGCGTGTAGAGGAGTGTACATGAGTGACTGGTGTGTAGAGGGGTGACAGAGGAGTGTATGTGGATGACAGAGGAGTGTAAAGGAGTGTACATGGGTGGCAGAGGAGTGTAGAGGAGTGTACATGGATGACAGAGGGATGTAGAGGAGTGTATGTGTGTGACAGAGGGGCGTAGAGGAGTGTACATGGATGACAGAGGGGTGTAGAGGAGTGTACATGGGTGGCAGAGGGGTGTAGAGGAGTGTACATGGGTGACAGAGGGGTGTAGAGGAGTGTACATGGGTGACAGAGGGGTGTAGAGGGTTGTACATGGGTGGCAAAGGGGTGTAGAGAAGTGTACATGGGTGAAAAATGTGTGTAGATGGGTGTACATGGGTGACTGGTGTGTAGAGGGGTGACAGAGGGGTGTACATGGGTGACAGAGGGGTGTAGAGGAGTGTACATGGGTGACAGAGGGGTGTAGAGGAGTGTACATGGGTGACTGGTGGGTAGAGGGGTGACAGAGGAGTGTACATGGGTGACTGGTGTGTAGAGGGGTGACAGAGAAGTGTACATGGGTGACAGAGGGGTGAAGAGGAGTGTACATGGGTGACAGAGGGGTGTAGAGGAGTGTACATGGGTGACAGAGGGGTGTAGAGGAGTGTACATGGATGACAGAGGGATGTAGAGGAGTGTATGTGTGTGACAGAGGGGCGTAGAGGAGTGTACATGGATGACAGAGGGGTGTAGAGGAGTGTACATGGGTGGCAGAGGGGTGTAGAGGAGTGTACATGGGTGACAGAGGGGTGTAGAGGAGTGTACATGGGTGACAGAGGGGTGTAGAGGGTTGTACATGGGTGGCAAAGGGGTGTAGAGAAGTGTACATGGGTGAAAAATGTGTGTAGATGGGTGTACATGGGTGACTGGTGTGTAGAGGGGTGACAGAGGGGTGTACATGGGTGACAGAGGGGTGTAGAGGAGTGTACATGGGTGACAGAGGGGTGTAGAGGAGTGTACATGGGTGACTGGTGGGTAGAGGGGTGACAGAGGAGTGTACATGGGTGACTGGTGTGTAGAGGGGTGACAGAGAAGTGTACATGGGTGACAGAGGGGTGAAGAGGAGTGTACATGGGTGACAGAGGGGTGTAGAGGAGTGTGCATGGGTGACAGAGGGGTGTAGAGGAGTGTACATGGGTGACAGAAGGGGTGTGGAGGAGTGTACATGGGTGACAGAAGGGTGTGGAGGAGTGTACATGGGTGACAGAGGGGTGTGGAGGAGTGTACATAGGTGACAGAGGGGTGTAGAGGAGTGCACATGGGTGACTGTCACCCATGTACACCCCTCTGTCACCCCTCTACACAACAGTCACCCATGTACACTCCTCTACACCCCTCTGTCACCTATGTACACTCCTCCACACCCCTCTGTCACCCATGTACACTCCTCCACACCCTTCTGTCACCCATGTACACTCCTCTACACCCCTCTGTCACCCATGTACACTCCTCTACACCCCTCTGTCACCCATGTACACTCCTCCACACCCCTCTGTCACCCATGTACACTCCTCCACACCCTTCTGTCACCCATGTACACTCCTCCACACCCTTCTGTCACCCATGTACACTCCTCTACACCCCTCTGTCACCCATGTACACTCCTCTGTCACCCCTCTACACACCAGTCACCCATGTGCACTCCTCTGTCACCCCTCTACACACCAGTCACCCATGTACACTCCTCTACACCCCTCTGTCACCCATGTACACTCCTCTACACCCCTCTGTCACCCATGTACACCCC